>NC_064304.1:82218936-82418645 GCF_023373825.1 Bactrocera dorsalis
AAGAAATTATAAACACTAAATTATATGCCACAGTAGTAGTACTATTATTTTAATCGCAGCTGTGTGTACATATATGTATGTTATATTGCATAATATTCTATACATACTTGTACATACATACATTTGCATGTTTGAATTTGTGGTTTCTAATTTTTCTTTTAATTTTTCAAATCAATTAAGCTCTAATTTTTTTTTAATTTTGATAAAAATAAATCGTAAAAATCGGCTAGTCAAAACCTTAGTAGAGCGTGAAAAAAGTGTTTGAAAAATTTTAAAATTTTCTTAAAAATATTTGTGAAAATTTAAAAATAACGGTGATATTCATTATACGAGTATATATAATTGGAATGCTGGTTTTAATGTTAAAATTTTACTGTTCTTTATTTAAAAATGTCGAAAAGTACGCCCGAGAAGCACGTCCTGAAGAATTGATTTCTGAGCGCAAAACTCATGTCGAAGTCCAAAATATTATTGGTTGTTCACCAACAATGGTACGTATCAGGTACCAACCAAGTAATAAAAAACGTGGAAGGATGTCAGCAAAGTCAGTGAGAGAAGTCGATTCCATTGTGAGATACTCAAAGTAGTTTCCTTTTGCGGCTGCTACAGTGACTACTTTAGGCTTTTAATGCGTTCACGATCCGAGTGCCCACAGTCCAAGAAAAGTGCTGTTATTATCTACAATGCATGTAGTAAAAATACTTCGATTCGCCAAGGAACATTTAAATTTTTCTTCGACAAAATGGCGGAACATTTTATTGTCGGACGAATCGAAGATTGTTAAGTATGGCGTAAAGGGATCGCGTCAATATGCAGGACGTCCACCCAATACCGAATACCAGCCGAAATATGCAACAAAAGCGGTAAAACATGGAGGTACGAGTAGCTTGGTTTGGGCATGGATTTTTCGGCAAGGTATAGAACCGATTTATTGGATTGAGAAAACTATTATTGGTAATTCGTATGTCGAAATACTCCAGAAAACCCTGCTGTCGTATGCCAATGAAGAATTGCCGCTTGTTTGGACGTTCCAGCACGACAACGTTCCCAAGAGCACAAGTAAAGTTGCTAAAAGGTGGTCTGAGGAAAGGAATTTCGAGGTAATGGAATGGCCACCACAATCCGCAGCCCTCTACCTCAGCGAAAATTTGTGGACTGATGTCAAGGATGCACTAGCCCGACAACTATAAGAGGCTGTGAAGAACGCATAGGAGTCCATTTCCAACGAAAGATGCCAAAAACTTGTCGACTCAAAGCCACGACGCTGTAATGCAACACTAAAACAAAAGATTACGCAACTAAATAGTAAAAAAAAAAAAACAATATCCAATTTAAAAAAAAAAAAATATTTTACTACTTTTTTGTCGAAATTTGCGGTTTAATTTTTTATACTACGAAGTTTTTGACCGCCGAAATTGTTCATAATTTTTTTTGATCTATTTATAATTTGTTGAAATTAGTTAAACAATGATTTTTTTGTGGTTTAGTTTACTTCCTGGCGTTTTTGGTACACATTTTTTTCATATAAGCGATATCACATACTTTTTTCAGTTCCTCTTCTACGGATGCACACTACTAAGAATTTGATTGCAGCTGTAGTTATGTATATACAAATGTAAGTATTTGTGGTTTGGAATTTTATTTCAATCCAGATAAGTTTTTTAAATTCTTTTTTTATTATGGTAGAAATTAAAGCAAGAGTATTTTTGTAAGAAAAATTTGATAATAAACATTTTTTTTTTTTAATTTTTAAGAAGTTATATTTTTATTAAAAAAAATAAATATAGAAGCAGATAATGAAGTAGAAAGTCTAAAACAAGACCGTACGTCTATACTTTTCAATTTGTAGACTACAACGGAATCTTCGGGTCAAATTCGCATATTGACATATGTATGTACATATGTACATACATCCATCCATCTACATATGTGAGAACAAACTTAGGAGCTTTTTTGAAGCAGTATTCAGTAATAGGGTAGTACTAAATATAACTTTTGCTCTCACAAATTTTTTGATTGGCAACACAAACAATTTTCGAAAATGAAACCACCAAAAATTATCGATCAAAATTTCAAGTTTGTGAACTGATTTAAAATAGATATACATTTTTTTTTAACATTTTAAATCGCCAAACAATTTATTTGTACTCGTCTAAAGGCCGATATATTTCTTATTGCGCCAAGAAAAGTACTTCAATTTATTTTATTGTTTTAATTTTTACCATCCGTCGTAACTGCAGTATCCTATCGTATAGTGCTGTCGCTAAATATATACTATATAAATATACATATGTATTTAATTCGTTATATATGTGTTATATATAACTGTATGTAGTCGTGTGTTCTCATGTTTAACCATATGTCATTTGAAATTGAGCGTTTTTTAATGCACAATTGAAACATTGACTCACTTTCAATTGGCGTTGTTTATTTATTCTTTAATGATTTCAATTGAAATGCGACAAGTAAATAACAAGTGCACATCTTTTGGACGTTTTGTGCTTCTCTTTGATACCGACCGATTTTCTGTGGGAAATATGTGTATGTTAAGGGGTTATATACAGTTAACGAGGTCGAAAAAAAGCATTTTTCAAGAATTTTTTCTAAGCAAACTATTTGGTTTATTGATTTGAAACTTGGCAGGTGTATTATGATAACCTTATACTATATTCACATATTTTTTATTGCCAAAAATAATTATCGGTAACGTTGATATTGCCAATTTTGCAGAGGTCCGCAAAAAAAAGGCCTCTTGCGGTGAGCACGATATCTCTGGACTGGATAATCTAAAATGCAAAAACCAAATAAATTTCATTATAGTAATAAATAATCTTGTGTTTGATCGAAGGAATTAGCAAACATTTTTTTTTAACAAAATGGCGGCTACTCAAAGCAAAAGGTTCGATTTTCGACCAAAATTCGGGTCTTTAATTGTTTATAAAAATAAGAAATTTTGGTCGGATGGGGTAATCCTTCGATTAATTACTAAAAAATATAGTTAAGAAGCTTGTGTAAAAATTTCAGACCGATCGGTTCAGCCGTTTCTGAGAAATCTTGCTCACCGACTTTGAAAACACTGTTTCGAGAAAAACGAGTTTAAAGTTTTGAAAGCTCTTTACATGTAGTCGGCGCGCCTTCACTAATGTGTCTATAACTTCGAAAATATTCGTCGGATCGACTTGAAATTTTGTGTGTTTATACTCAGATGTATATACATTAAGAAAATGCAAAAAAACAAAAATCGATTTTTTGAAAATCCTAACTGTATATAACCCCTTAAGTACATACATACATATACATACATATGTCATATAGTATAAGCACCTAAGCTTTTCTGCAGGACTCGGTGACGAAATTTAATCAATAACAAGTAGGGAAGAGCTAAGTTCGAGTGTAACCGAACATTTTATATTCTTGCAACTTGCAAAGATCAAAGGCAGAGAAATACCCTTAGGTGTGGGCAAAACTATATTTTAAAATTGTAGCGAAGGTATTCAACATTCATTCTAAAACCGTGAAATTCCTATATTAGATACATACATTTATGTGCATATGAATGTATATGGGGGAGATAGAGTGGTGTAGTATTGACTCGATTTTATCTATTTTTTTGGTAATATCGCATATCGCTAACAGAAATACATATACCATCAACAATATATATATACAGTCAACTGGAGGTTTTAAAGTCCTGATATTAGTTATATTTCGGCTAGGGCAAATTTTCACCCAATTTTATCTATTTTATGTCCAAAGATATACTGTTATTAGTAAAATACGCTCTTTCATTTTTATTAAGCTAACTCACATATTGACCGATATTTGCGGTAGAAAGTCAGCCAGAAGTTCGAAAATCTTTCTATTAGGTATATCGGTACTAAGGTACACCCAATTTTACCACTCGAGCATAAATGCTCTCTGAGTTCCTATAATATATCTCATATTTTCAACGAAAAGGTTCGCAATAGGAACTTGGGTCCATGTATTTGGTACCTAGGGGATGATCAGTTTTGATCCCTTTTGGATAGTTTTTTAAATAATTAGCTGGCATACTTCAAAGGTAGTATTTGTGTAAAGTTTTATGCCGTCACATCATCGTTCATGTTTAATTTGTATACTGGAAAGTGAAAGAATCAGATCGATTTTAAAATTGAGTTATAAGAGAAGCAGAAGATTTCACCCATTTTTGCGCTGTAGCATAGAAATATCAGTATCCACATTCTAAATTTGGTTGAAATAGGTCGAGCAGGTCAGATTTGTTCCGTTCAAATTTGGTTCTTGTATCTTAAGTGATTTAGGGGTTAAGTACATTAAACTTCGCGCGGCGGCGGGGTCCGCTCATTTACTTAATTTTAGCTCACCTCTATCTCAATTAGTTTTAGGTGATACAAACAACCGTTAGCTGAACAAACCTGTTATACTCTGCAGCAACATGTGGCGTTGAGTATAAAAATAGATTTTACAAATACTTGTATGTATGTATGTATGTACATATATGTGTAATAATTTTGTTGGCTTCAAATTTCAAAACAGGCGGTACATAATTATATGTACATACGTACATACATACATACAAACATTATTATAAAAGTAAGTATTAAGCTGGATACACATATGTACTTGTGTCTTTTATTAAATCGAATCGAGCCCCGAAGTATTTACATTATAATATTTGAATGTAATTTGAATGTAAAACAGACGGCAACGCTGTTTCCAAAAAATTTCCCAGCCTAAAGCATTGTCATTATCTTTTATGCGAATGCAACTTGTTATAATTATTTTCCAATTAAAAAAAGTTTTTTAAAGTTGTCAAATTTTTTGAAAAATATCCAATTTTAATAAAGATACTACCTATACTACCTTGATCGTATGAAATTATCATAAAAATGCTGACGCTGCCTTTGGAAGGGAAGGAAGAAACCTACAAAGAGGAGTCGGCCGAAAGACGGCTTCGGTCTCTTCGACTTAACAGCTAAACACTAGAGTTGAAGCATACATCCATACGCAGATATATGTATACAAACAAACGTGTCTTCAAGCTTACATACCTGAATGTGTAATTCTACATTAACTTATTTTACACTGAAATATGTATGTATGTATGTCCGTAGACTCAAATTAATTTCAATTAATTTTGTTGCGATCTTTTAATTGCTTGTTATGAAATTTAAGAGCTTTTTGCATGCTTAGTCACGTAGTAACGTACTTTTTAGTAAGGCAGTTTTCCATGCGCCTATAAGTATGCAGTGAAAATTTAAACATCATTGTAGGCAACTGTAAGGTGGTTTTGCATCTGGTGTGCGACTTGGATGAGAACCAAGCAAGAAATTGCCGCTGCACGAAAGTGCTTCAGGGTGGTTGTTGAAGCAGGAAATCTTAAGCGGTAAAACTAACACATAAGCCACATACATATGTACACAAATAGAAATTATATTGTATTACAAGGAATATTAAAATATATTTTTTCAAAACATAATTATTTGGAAAATTTTAACAGGCTTAACTATTAAAGGATAATAAATTTTTAGGAGTTAGCATGGGACACCTATCTTGTACGATCCCATATTCATAAAATGGGAGAAGTGGAGTCGGCGAAGTGCAGAGCATGCACGAAGGATGATAAAACGCTGGAATATTATCCATATGAATTGCCAGCTATATGCTGGGACAAATTTTGGTCCAGCTTAAGAGACATGGGGCTGTTGGGATAGACAAAAATCAAGTTTTTACCGAGTTGCTAGATAAGGCTTATTTTGGTTACTACCCTGTGCTCCCGGGTAATGATGGTCTAAGTGCGGCCGCCTGCGAACTAACGCTCATGCGACTCCCTTTGCGACCAACAAACCAACCATTGTATACGAAATGTTCCTTTCGACAAAGTAAAGGCATTTTTCCCTCCAAAATTACCGTGTGAAAACAGAATGTAGTGTGTAATGTGATGTGGAAGATCACAGATCACTTATTTATTTTTGGAAATTGTTTTGGTGTTTGGCGTTAACATAATTTTATCGATAATCGATTGAACCATTTCTAATTATTATTTCCCTAAAACGCACATTTTGATAAAATCGTTAGTTGTGGGATTAACACTCGACAAATAATGTCAAACCTCACAATTTACTCGTATCTATAATATGGAAACCGTTCGGAGGTGAGGTACCATAGAGTAAGACGAGGTTGGATTAAAAATACCGGAAAATTCTAAATGATTTTTCCTAAATTTAGTTAATGACGCACTGTAACTGAAAAAATCGTGTTAAAATTGGGCATATCGCCGTTACAGAAGGTCAAATGATTAATAAAAGTAGTATGATTGGGTACTTTGCGTTATCTCCGTGAAGTTTTTCGTTTTTTGTGGTCGAGTTGTAGGCATAAAAATTCATAAATTTTTCTCATCGTAATTTACCATCTCATTCCAGTATGATTGGAAGTGAATGTTTGACAAACCTCTGAAAAGTCACTTTATTTGCATAATTTCTCTTTCTAGGAGGCAAATATCTGCTCAGGATAATAAGGTATAAGTTAATTAAGGCCAGAAATAAATTCTCAAAACACCTAAAAATCACCAAGGTTCAGGATTTACGGCGTTTATTGAATTTCCACGAAAATTTAAAAATGAATCGTTCAGATTCCAGCTCTAACTGAATCTAAAACGTATTGCTGGCATTTTTGAAGAATTATTTGAGAATGAAAATTGCTTTTCCGGCGAGAGTAGTCTATCCTAATGATAGGATAGACTCAACGAAGCTATTTTTTTTTAAATGCCTTTATAATAAATTAAAAACAGTTTATATTTAAATGGCAGTACTCACTTGTCAATCGATCAACACTCTCAAAGCGTCCCTCCACCTTCGAGCGCAGTGAGTCCAAATCGAATGGCGCAGCAAGGCCGTGATCAACGCTACGTGATTTGCTCCTGTAAAAGAGAAAAAGAACAACAAAAACAATTAAATCACACTCATCATAGAAAAATAGAAAAAAACACAAAAACAACAAAATAAACAGACCAATGATAATGCATGTGGGTGCCTAAAAATAGTCAAAAGTATGAAGAGCCGACGGACATCATAGATAATGCCATACAATGTACTTAGATGTATGTACATAGTGTGTGTTTGTGTATCGGTGGCATGACTAGTTGATTGGGTAGTCATGTGCTACTAAACTGCCAGTAAATATTTAGGCATTGTTGCTGCTTTGTTGAGTTTATGTCTTCACATTTTTAGACAGCGGAATTAACAATATTTTAATTTTAATATAAAATAGGGCTGTCAACAAGAGATATTACTTCCATATAGGTTTATAATACATATATATACATATGTACATATGTGCATATATATGTATGTGTGTATGTTGGGTTGGAAATATATATTAGACGCCTTTGCTTTTATGTGGAAATAGTCAAAAGTTATATTCTTGAGGTACTAAATGCAATTAAACAACAACAAACATATTAATAGATAATAGATACTTGTGCCGGTTTTCTTATCTCTTGCTGCATCGACTGCGCCAATTTGATCGATTTATTGTTGTGGCACAATGAGGTGTTTTTCATTGTACTTGAAAACAATATTTCTCGTAAGATCACATGATGGAATTGTGATACATTAGACTAAATGTAAGTTCTTTGCAGACAAAGTACTTTGGAGCTTTAAGCTTTGAAAGTCTGCAGGATCTTTTCAGCACATTTTTTAAGTTAAAGATTGGACTTTCGGGGGTTTGGCATTAATTGGGTTCCTTAAGAGTAAACGGTATTAGAACTTTGAACTTTTATGAAATTTTTAGATCAAAACTTTGAACTTTTAATACATAGGAGTGTTTCATGAACTTTGGCGGAGCTTATTTTACTATTGCATTGGAATAAGACACTCATTTTTACTTTAACTTCTTAAAGCCTGTTGGATTTTTATATTAAAGCTACGAGTATAAGCTGAAGAGTGGTTTTTATTAGAAGCTTATCCATGTCAAAACGATGACACTTAAAAGTTCAAGCATTCGTTTCTTTTTTAAACGGTACTAGAAACCAGAACTTTTTCGAACTCTTAATTTTTGGTCTCAATAGATTTGCGAGCACTTACTCCTTGAGCGCTTTTTTTTATTTAAAAAGTTTAGGTGGGGTTTCTTCTATTTTTGGTGTTCGCTTTAATTTGAAATGCAGACAACAATGCATATTACCTCTCGAGTTTTATGCTTCGAAAGCCTGTTGAGTTTTTTCAGAAGATTTTTCAAGCGGTTTGTTATGGGTTTCCGGGATATGAATTATAAATCATACTTGATAAAAATGAATAAATATCTTCAAATGAAATCGATTGCAAGCAACTTGGAATCGCGAAAGGTTTGAGTAGCAATTAAAAAGGATTCTTTTTTTCCGGTACTCGGAGTTAGACATTTTAGGGATAACCAAATGAAATAAAAAAAATATTAAAGGATTATTTCAGTAATTTTTTATACCCTGAACAGTCTAAATTAAGTTTGCCACAAAGTTTGTAACCCCTATAGGAAATATTGGAGACCCAATAAAATATAAACATAATGGGCTGAATCGATTTAGCTATGTCTATTTCTATGTATATATGCTAACTAGTTCTTCAGTTTTTGAAATATCGATCTGCAATTTTTCGATATTGGAAAACTAATACGGCTGTGTAAACGGACGTTGAGAAACACCAAAAGCTCTGTTAGGATCGAGAGGGATCTCTCCGAGCCGTTCGATACCAAACGAGGTTTCAGACAAGGCTGCTGGAGAAAATAATTTGAGCTGCAGAACTTAATCGAGCATGTATAATCGTGTATAAGAGTGTACAACTACTGGCGTATGCCGATGATATCAATATCATCAACACCCGCGCCGTTAGTTCTGCTTTCTCCAGACTGGACAAGGAAGTTAAGCAAATGGGTCTGGCAGTGAACGAGGGCAAAACGAAATATCTCCTGTTATCAAACAAACAGTCGGTGCACTCGCGACTTGGCACTCACGTCACTGTTGACATTCATAACTTTGAAGTTGTAGATAGTTTCGCATATTTGGGAACCAGTGTAAACACCACCAACAATGTCAGCCTGAAAATCCAACGCAGGATAACTCTTGTCAACAGGTGCTACTTCGGACTGAGTAGGCAATTGATAAGTAAAGTTCTCTCTCGACGAACAAAAACCAAACTCTATAAGTCACTCATTATTGTCGTCCTGCTATATGGTGCAGAGGCTTGGACGATGACAACAACTGATAAGTTGACGTTGCGAGTTTTCGAGAAAAAAGTTCTGCGAAAGATTTACGGTCCTTTGCGATTTGGCCACGGCGAATATCGCATTCGATGGAACGATGAGCTGAATGAGATATACGACGACATTGACATAGTTCAGCGAATTAAAAGACAGCGGCTACGCTGGCTAGGTCATGTTGTCCGAATGGACGAAAACACTCCAGCTCTGAAAGTATTCGACGCTGTACCCGCCGGGGGAAGCAGAGGAAGAGGAAGACCTCCACTCTGTTGGAAGGACAAGGTGGAGAAGGACCTGGTTACGCTTGGAATATCCAATTGGCGCCACGTAGCGAAAAGAAGAAACGACTGGCGCGCTGTTGTTGACTCGGCTATAATCGCGTATGCGGTGTTTACGAAGAAGAGGAAGGATCTTTATATCATATAACAGTCATACAAACTGAACGATCGGAATCAAGCGCTTGTATGGCAAACTTTTACATTTGACGAGATATTTTCACGAAATTTGAGGTGGGTTATTACCTTAGGCTATAATGTAATCTCCGAAGAAATTGCTCAGATCGGATCACTATAGCATATAGCTGCCAAACAAACTGACTGATCAAACTTCTTATAAGGAATATTTTGCTGCTGTGAAGGGTATTATAGCTTCGGTGCAACCGAAATAAACACTTTTTCTTGTTTAATGCACTATTTACAACCCTGCTCTCACTTCCATTCGAAATTAGAAGTTCCTTATTTGAAATCATTTATTTTTATTGCCAATTGCATTTAGAAAACGAAAATCAGGTGACGAACATATAGCGGCAGAGAGGGAGAGAGGTTGAAAGATCTCGTGTGCGGTGGCAGTAGCGTTTGTCAAGTTACAGCCCCTAAGCGATAAAAATCTCATAAAAGATGCACAATTTTAATCGTTTTTTAATTGATTTGTTTTGTTTATGCGCGCGTGCGCACAACCACGTCAACGCCCAATGCAAGCGTTGAGCGGTGATCTGTAGAAAATGAATTTGTCGTGAATGTCGCGCAGTTGCTTGGGATATTTTATGGGATTTCAGTTTTCCATTTCAAATATTTATTTCTACTTTGGAATGTGTGCTGGCATTTAACTTATTGCTATTTATAGTTTTAGTAATTTATGCAGCTTGGTTTTATTTTCTCAGCGCATTTTCGACTTAACGGTTGCTCTCAGTAATTGCTTATTGTTTATTATTTTTCGTCTAATCTTTTTAACCTCAAATTTCAATCAGTGACTTATTTTATTTCACATTTAGTTTAAACTTTTTTCTATTTACTTAGCATTTTGGAATAGCAGGATGTTTCCAGTTGCTGTTAAAGGGTGCTTCAAGTGGGTTTTGCAACTTTTTATGTCTATGCTTTTGTATGATATTAGAAATAGTCTGAAAAGTGAGCTAATGTATGGATGCAGTTGTTTTTACTTAAAAAAAATCGATGTAAAAGTATAATCTTAAAGAACACTTTAAGCTGTACAACCGAAAGATATGCAATATTTTTGATTTTCAAAATTTGTTCTATTTTCTTTAGTTGCAATAATTTCAGCTAAATTTTTTCAAATGCAACCATGCGTTATTAAAATAAAACGACAAAGAGCGTCGTTAGAAGAGACCCCCGTTAATTTTTATTTGAAAATAATTAATTTCTTAGCAAGAACTAGTTATTTCTTACTTCGAAGCATTTACGAAACCAAGTAAAAACTTGATTCCAGGGGTAAGTTAATGGTCTCAATAAGTTTAAAAATTCTAACCCTAGAAAATACTTGATTTTATGTATTAGAAATTATTCTGTTGATGTCGTATCCCCAAAAATTACGCCGAAAACTCTAGAGCGAATTTGTCGAAACATTAATACATTAGAATAGATCAGCGGCTAAAAAACGGTAAAAATTTAAGATTCGACCTATTTTGACATTCGTACTTTCAAATCTGGGACTCTGCATGATCCGTGTGAAATTTAAATCGGTCGATCGGCGTTGTTTTAGAAAAATTTTAGAAGATACTTCACCATAATAATTGTTTTTTTTTTAGAAAATATTATGTCTTTTTTTAATTGTGGTAATTGAAGAAAATTAAATTGAATTTTTCACTTCCAGTTTTCAAGACACCCTTCCTCGACAGACTATTCTCTATTATTTGTGAAAAAGGCCTCCGTTCTTGTCCGAAAAAACTACATGTGGAAGCAACCATAAACTTTAACTGTTTGTTGAGTTTAATAAAAGAGATCTCAAATGGTGTAACAATTCTATCACTATCTGATATACCAGTCATTGTACTTTATTTCACTTGTGGGTCCATTGGTCTTTCTCAAAGGTTTGGCGAATAGAAGTTTACAAATATGCAAAAAATTTTCAAATAAATAAGTAATCAAGTCTCAATTGCGACACCCTTTATTTACCACCAGCCAAGCGTAAATATATTTTTTCATGTCGGCCATTCCGCTCGTCAGTTAGTTAATCCGGCGATTCCATATTAATACATATATATACATACATATATACATATGTACATATAACGGCGAGCTAACACATACCACAAAGCCCGATTGTGTGTGAACCGTTTTTTCTCTTTTTTTGCTGTCATACTCGTTAGTCGCTCTATTTACCTGTCATTTGGTAGTTAGTTGCATTGTTATTGTTGTTGTTTTTATATGTTTATTTTTATAATTTACTGCATTCGCTTATGAGTTTTATTGCGTTGCGCTTTTTTCATGCCGCAGCCTTGTCCTTAAAATGTTTTCCTTGGCAAAAAAATGCGTTACAACAATCGTTTTTTTAACAACAACAATGCAATATTCAAAAACTTTAATAAGTATGCATTTAGCAGCGGTTCTTTCTATACGGCAATTTTTAAATAAGAGACCTGTTGTTTTCTGAGAAGTCCATTTAGATCTTTCTAATTTTATTTTATTACTAATTTGGTCTGGAACAGAGCCATTGGTGACCGCTAAGTTCTTGGTAAAACCCTAAATCAATCCATTAGGATACTATTTTTTGTTTCCTCACAAATTAACCATTCAAATTTTCAACAAATTTATTGACAATTAGCACTTAATTGTCTACCAATTTAAAGTGCTTAACAAAAGCATATATCATTATATTAGCAGCCTATACTTATAGAGATTCTTGAATAACCACCTAACAAAATTTTAACAAGATAGTCTTTAGTAAAATCGAATTTATTAAAACCAAGCTAATTAATTGACAATTAGTTATTTATAGACCATTAATTATTGCTTAATTGACTATCAATTAGGGTTTAATTATCTTCTCAAATGCGTATGCAATACAGTTTCGTCAACTAAAACACTGATTAGCAAGATAAATAAAGAAAATAGAATGTGCAATACTTAAAAATATTTCATAAAACTAATTTCAAAGAAACTTGAAATTGACAGCATTAAACAAAGCCTTTGACATATTTTTTTGACACTGTATGCAGTAATAAGTCTTGAATTTTATACAGAAATAATTATATATTATATTATTTTCTCAGCAATGTAAGCACGCAATCAAGACTTAATTTTAAGAACTGGATTAGTTGAATATTTCTTTAATGAATTCAATCAAATTTTTTCTGATACAGAAATTTTCAGTAACAAAAATTTAAAATTTCTTTGAATAAACCAAATTGAACGTTTATGAACAACTAATTCATTGACACAATTTACAATATAATTGTCTTAACCAATTGAGGAGCTTGGAGCATTTGTATTAAAAATACCTACAAAAACCAAAGAACTATGATAGACCTGTTTTTGTAAACTAGGAAAAATTTATTTTTCTAATCAAATACTTACTATACATAGATATAGAATTGAGCCAAAAGATCGGCACCAATATAATAAAGGTTAGGCGGACCAAACTTTAACAAATTTGTGTATTCAAATTCAACGTCTTTAAGAATTTCGGTTTCACGTTGAAAATTACACTTTTCAACTTGGTTTAGTCAAATGGCGATTTTTTCAAATAAGAAAAGTTTGAAACCAAATGGACAGACACAACGTCTTGTCTTAAAAAATATAAGACTTTAATCACTTTTGATTTGTATTCTACTCGTATGTATTCTAAATACCAATTATTGACATTTACTCCTTTGATAGTTTTACAGGAATTTATGATTTTACAAAAATTATTGTTATAATTGTTTGCGTTTTTTGACTGTATTATACCAGTTTATACCAATATTGTGTTCGATTCGTCGTCAACCGAAATTGAGCGAGTTTAAGACCGCTATTGTTGGAATTGAATGGTGAACCTAAGAATTACTATTTGGTCTTCTTTTTAGTAATTGCTTGATCTTGAACTTCAAGTGTTTATTTAACAGCTGTTTGCTTACGATGTCAGTAGTTAATCTTGCGATTTTATAATGGAAAAATATTGAAGAACGAGTTTGCTAGATTTTTATGTTTCCACGGCTACGGAGTTTGACAATAATGACATTAATGACAATAACGTCAAAAGAGTTAAAGAAACAGTACTTCAAAATCGTCGTAATGGTATCAGACATATAGCAGAGGATCTCTTATGAATCGATCCAACCATTTTTGTTATTATTTTAGGTATGAAGCGCGTCAAAGCTGCAGTAAAAACCTGAACATGAAACGAGACTCATGGCTCAGCTGCCATTCTTGCAACTGCAAAAATCATGCCATGAGTCCATTGACGCAATATTAAAGAATGCGGGAAAAACTTTTAGTGAAAAGTTGTTGTTGTTGAAGAAATTCCTTTCAATTATTTTTATTTTTATATTTCTTATTTATAATATTTTTGCTACATGCCACCAGAAACCGCTACTGAATTACGACATTTATGTAATAAGGCGTGTGTCTCCATTAAATCGTCGCATTGCAAAGAAGTCAAAATCTATTTAACAATGCGCTTTGTTACAGAAACAAATATAAATAAATATGTATTTACAAACTAGCACGCATAAAACTGCCAGTGGAAGTCAATTATTACAAAAACAAAAATAAATGTGAAAAAATTGCGAAAACTTGAAATGCGCAGCCTTTTCCTTGCATTCATTCATTATTTTGTAAACTTGAATTTATTTATAAGAACAAATCAAAAGCTGAAATGAAAGCGAGCAAAAAATAGCAGCGCAACGCGACTGAAACACAAAAGAGCGAAGAAGAATACAATAAAACTAACAACAAAAAGATGAAAAAATAAATAAAAGCGAATTTTTATTTGCATAAAGTGTGCTCAATCTTTCAATTTGTTAAATTAAAACATTTTTATATAAGTATATTTGTAACTGTGTGTCTGTTGTGGCTTGAAGAGTCGCGCAGAAATCGGAACAAAACTAAAAGCGATTGCAAATTTGTTCGTTTTTCATAGAAAAGAGGCGGACAACGGCATCACAACAGCCGCGTCGCTGGCTAAATTGGCGTCTTTTGTGATTTATTTTCGGTTTTTTTGTTGTTTTGATTGTTTACTTTGGCGTTGCATTCATATACATACATACATACATACTAAGAATTTTCGAGGTGAGGCGCGCGAAATTTGTTGTTGGAGGTGCAGCCATGCCTTGCCTCTGCAGTTACATATAGTAAGTCACGGTGCAGCAACATTTTAGAATTTCAATATTTTTATAACAACAACAAGAATTGTACTGCGCTTACATATACACGTGCATACATATACATATGTATGTATGCACATTTTATCAAGCTCAATGGAAATATACGCTTGATGGCGCTCTGAAGAAGAATACATACTTTTATGACAGACTGTTGGGCTGGGAAATAAGGGAAAGTCAGATCACGTGATTGCTTTAAAGATTATAAAATATTTCGTATTAAAACATTACTAAATTAGTTTTCGCAAACTAAATTTTTCCTGCAGGGCTTGTATGCATATCTACACATATTCCAAAAATATATGCTAAATATAAATTTGCAAGCGCACATTGACAAAATTTTTAATATTCTTTATTGCAAAATAAAATGCATAAAATGCGTCAAGCGACTGGGCGCAGAGGTGATGTGTACGCAGTGCAGGGCAGCAGTGTGGTAGACATTTGTGGCTACGTAGGCGGATTTTATTAGCTATGCTGAGTTTTGAATATATGTATCTGCTTACATATGCTGATCACCTACTGCGTATTTGGCTAGAACGAAGCGTTTACCAAATACAGTGGGGCAAAACTGGCAAATGTTTTGCCTGATAATATTAGATAAAATTAAAAGCTTGTGTAGAAAAGTGAGAATTGTTCTTGTGGAAGATATTGTATGATTATGCCGTTTTCAATTCATATAACTTAAAGAGTGGCGAATCGAATAAACGACTTTTAAAGTCTGTTGAATCGAACAGAAACTGGTATAAACTAGTATAAGTTAAAAAAACTGTTATAAGCACGTGAAACTTTTTAAATAATGCTGTAAAGAGTTTTAAAACGAACAAACAATTGGTATAAACTAATATAAATCAAACAAACTTCTATAAATAAATAGAAGTTGCTTAATGAGATTCACATACTTTCTTTGAACGATTTTATCAATATATTTTTTTTTTGTTTTTGAAGCCTGTAAATTTTTTGACAAGTGTAAGAACTGCTATTGAGAAGTGGCGAATAGAACACATACGTTGTTTATATTATATTTTTTGCTATAAAAAATGTCTGAGACCTGGAAGAAACGTCATCTTTTTAATACTAGTTTAAATTCGAAGGTTGAGTTCGAGGCAAATTCCAAATAATTTAACGAGTGCTCTGGCTCTTCAACTTTAAGAAACCATAGAATGCAAAATCAAAATTTATTCCCATTAATAAGCAGTCGAAAAGTAAGACGTACAGAGAAATAATCTTGTCTGTGTGTTTCGGACTTTTCAGTTTATTGAAACTTGTGGAATAATTAATAGGGTAAGATATTTTATAGACAATGGAAGTATTACGGAGACTCTTAAAAGTGGAATAGTCTGAGGAGAAAATCATATTTTATAATCATGCTGAAGTCTAAGCATAATTTTGGAGTAACTAACAAGCTAGTTGATCGTTAAATACCGAAATTATGCTTTCCAAAAAAGGGTACAATGGGAAACCTCAGAAACCTGGTGTTTTAAGACTTATAATATTATTACATATGTGGTCTTACAAAATATAGGTTAGGTTTAATGACTATCACAACTTTAAATGTCTTATTACCTCGCTAAATGGACAATTGGCTATGGACTTTTACATAATTTTCCTTTGGTTCTTGAACAGAAAAATTGCTTAGACTAAATAACACGTAACGTAAACAACTTTCTTCTATTGATCTGACGACTATTGAGATTCATAAACCTACCACACGGCGTATACTTAAAATGTCAGATTTAAAGCAATCTATGAGTAATCTCTCAGCAAACCGTGGGTGGTATGACAGCACTTTGCAGCAGCATATAAAAGTTGAGGCGGCTTAAGAGACAACATAGATGTGTAAATATATGCAGCTATACATAAATATACATATGTATGTATATCGTTCTGCTTACATGGAATACATCGCTGTTTATATACCATACATCCTACATACTTATGCATATGTGAACCTAACTTTGCTTATGAATATGTGTATACCTATACATACATATGTCTCTTCATATCTACTTTTATCTATTTACACATGCTTGCAAATCTTGTGTGTGTGGTTCAAGCTTCGATTTTGCCTTTTGCCGTTGACAGATGCTTTCAATACTTCCAATATTTCCGAATGTATATGATTGACAAAATTAATTTCCGCACACTTCGCGTACTGTTATAAAAAAAAAATAAAAAATCGAATAATCAAACACGTGTAGCTGCGTAGATTGAGAGGAAATACTTTTATATTCACATCCGATATACATATGCATGTATGTATATATGTATGTACGTTTAAAAGTTGTCGGCTTCCCTATAAAGTTTGCATTTTTTTCTGCAAAAAAATACATTAAACTACATAATTTCTTGTGTACTTTGGCGTGTTCATGCCGCTGTTCAATCATTCATCAATTTTCAACCGAGAGTAGTCATCACCCAGCGTTCTACTTGTATTTTTATGTAAATATATATGTATATATGTATAGAGAAGTTGGTTTACTATGAGTAGAGCACCCAGCTGTTACGGAACAAATCAATTGCTGTTGCTGCTCGCAGTGAAAAAATATGAAATTCATTAAAATTAATTAAAATTGCACGGAAGTGATTGCTGCGCCAATCGATACGGCTTGTGCGTGAGGGAATGAGACTCTAAGGAAAAAAATTCAAAGAGTTGAACATTGAAATTGAAATAAAATATTTTAAAATTAGAATATAATATAAAAAAAGAAACAAATACCGACTGGCCATTGGAGCTTTACGGATTAGTCCAATAGTAAACATATTAGCCGAACCTTATTATTATTTCAACTACCTTAGAAAACACGTTACTCTTTATCACAAAAAGCATGACTACTAACTTACCTAGGCAGAAAAAATTAGATTAAACACAAAGCGAAAGACAAAAAATTTCCAGCCTTCCCAATGTTAATCGACGCGGCAAAATAAATGGAAATTCCTGTTGCCACTCCAGAAATGCATTTTTACATTGTACATTTCTAGACTGGTATTTTTTGCATTATTTGTGCTAGTAAATGCGAGGTCTAACCTTAATGCAACGATATTACCCTGAGCCCAATAAAAAACTGTTGTTACGATTGGTTTCAGTAATGGTATTTCTCAGGTTTAACTAAACATATTGAAATACAGAAATATGTTAAAACAATCGGTGAAGTAGCCCAAGCTGTTGTATGTGAAGTTTTATTAAAGCTGCAATTCGGAAGAGTGATTGCGATAAGATGATACGAACTCGGCTTGTACCAAATAATTTCGAAACCTTGTGTCTGGAAAGAGTTCTAGCTTCACTGCAAGGATGAACAATAGAAAATAGCCGTTTAAAACACCTTCAACAAGGGAAAGATGAATCTAGCTAAAAACATGGAGCTCATAGTACCACCTGCTATCTATTCCTGATCTGCAGTCTGATGATCTTGGGAAGAAAGTGTCTTTCTGGCCGCTTTATAGTTTTCTACGATTTTGCCAGGCACCCCAGGCACAATGTAAGAAGGTAAGTCTTAACTTGTCAAAAGCCCTCGAGCAGTAGCTTAACTAATTATAAATACAATTATCTATTATAAATTATTTTAAACAACCCGATTCTATTAATTTGAAATTTCACTTCCTACTATGAAGGCCAGTCAATTTGCGCGAAAAGCTTCAGACAATAAAAGGTTTATAAAGTGGCTTCGTGTTTACGTTTTAATTAGACGCTGATTAGGGTGCTCGAATAATAACGGATCATAAAGCAATTTACTGATTACCGTTACTCATATTAAGTACTTATTGTTTACTTTCCGAATTGAAGATACTTGTTATTAAGCGAACTTTAAACCAAGTATAAGTGGTCGTATTTCTTACATTATACAGAACTAAATAAATTAGCTGAAAAATAACTAAGTGAGAAATGCAATTTCGTAATTTAAGCGGTTATAGCTGAGTTTGAAGCAGTGCGTCAGTAGTTCTTCTTTTTTGTTTATTGGCGCCAATTGGACATCCCAAGCGAAGCAGCTAACGACTTCCAGCCTTAGACCAAGTATCCTTTGGTTAGCCAAAGAATATCCATTTGAAGGTGAGCTAAAGTGAGAAAGCGAACCATCCCAAGAACCAAGATGGTGCATAGGGTTTGAACCCGCCACGTAAGAAACGTCCCCAATTGAAAGAAGAAAACAGACTCGGACGAGAAACCCCTTTTTAATGACGGCCAAGGCAATCACGTTAATATCGTTTGGATTATAATTTATATAACTCTCTTTTGTCAAAAATCGATCAGACATTTAAATTGCGTTAAATCGGCTTCAGTGAGTTGAAACTGACTACAAATCTTAAGTCGATCTAAGTGAACTTGAGAAAACCTCGAAAAAATTAAGCGCTCCAACCCTTTTTGGTTAATTTTTATGTTAAATAATAAGAATATGTGTGTTCCTAGCTTTACAATTGCTTTAAAATAGTTTTGCGAAATGAAAACAAGCCATGGTGATCTGTGAAATATGTCAAGAACTTGGGGTTCCAGAACAATGAATTTTCGATACTTTTTATGAGAAATATTTTTAAAATAGAAAGAATTTGGGACTTGGCTAAAGGTGAAAACTTTGAAATTCATATTTACATTATAGTTATTACGGTAAAATACGAAGGCATGTGTAGGCGGCATTTCCGAAATACTTCAAAAATCGATTTCGATAAATACAAAACTAAATGTAATGCCTAGCAATTTAAGGGAGTACACCACTCTAGAATTTTCAAACTATACATTTTTTAGTAAAGAAGCTATCTAAAGAACTCAAAAAAGTATATAAATTCTTTAATCGGAAAAAAAAGCCAATCATTCTTTAAAATGATGAAATAGATTTTTAGAAAATGTTCCAATGAAATTATACAGAAAATTTAGAGCAATTTTAAATATTATTCTGGAGGTTTTCTTATTATACCAAATATATATAAAATAATCATAACTTATGTGATGTCGTTCGATAAACAGTTATGATATTTAACAATATTTTTTTAGGTCGAAAGTGGTGGGCCCTAATGCATAACTATGCACATGGCATCATACGCCCATCATTAACATTATTTGCGAGTGCATAAACACTTACTTGTCGCCTAAGTTTACAGTACTAATCCGCTGAAGTGGGTGTCAATGACCGAACGTTCGCAAACACTTCGCCTCAAAACTTCAACACTGAAAGTGTGACTTTACTATTTGCACGCAGCTGGAGCAAACGCAACATTCGAACATAGCTACAATATACATACATATGTACACTGGCATATATAATATACGAGCCTTTGTGGACATGTAAACTCTTAAGTGCTGCCCATAAATAATAAAAAAAAATTCAAAAGCTGTCACAGAGTCGACCTTCCTGTAATATAATCACCGGATTTCGCGCAGCATTTTATTTTATTTCATTACTTCCACGTTTCATTGCCAGCCACAAGAGTGTTTATGGAGATGGCTCGTTTACTGAACACTCATTGTGCCACTGTGTTTACCTTTGGAGTTGCCACACACTTTGCACTCGAGCTTAAGCTTATGTGGGCACTCACACATATTGCAAGCACTCGAAACTATCAATAACGTAGCATATAATAAGTAAAAGTGCTGAAGAAAAAAGGAATCGAAAAAAAATAAATAAAATAAAGCAAAAGCCCCGTGGCAATGAGGTAGTTAAAGTCAATAATATTATAAAGCAAATAATGTGGCGTTCCAATTTATCAACGCTGCGTCGCACTGACAGCGTCGCTGACACTTGAGTAGAAAATAAAAACAGCTGATACACTTCAAGACACTTGGGCACTGGCTGATATGTCATGGGCGCGTACTTGTAGATAAAGATCGGCCACTTTTCATTTCATTTCGGGCGCGGTGCTTAAGATTCGTTTTTATTTCTTTTTTGCCCACCCACTTGTCGCCGGTCACTGATAAGCCAAATTACCAAAGAGATCATATGTTTCGTACCGTATTATTTCATATCAATTGACGAAGATAAAATCGGTTAATGTCTCGAATTCATTTTAATTCAGGCGTGTGTCTCGTGCTTTATTGTTAGCTAAATGACACTTATTTCGTTTTTACAAAAAGTAGATCGCTCTCAAGTGAATCTAGTTTTCTAAATGAGTAAGTGTCTGAGCATTCGGAAATCCTCCCATGCTTTGATTTTTTACCGGGTAATTTGGATGATGAGTTGTCAAATCAAACTATGGCGGGAAGATGTTGTTGGTGAGTAGATGCGAGTTTGCTTTCATTAAGATAGCAGTGATTTACTGTTCGGGAGTGCAGCCTCCTTCTAATAAATTCTTAACCTCGTTATCAATGGGATAGTCACTTTGTAATAAATCTAGTATATGTGCCAGACATAGTTGAACCGTTACAGCGGTAACTTTAAAGCTGACAAGCTAGCTAGGAAAGGTACCCTATCACTAGAATGGAAAGGCATCGCTGCTCCCCTCTCCTTCTATAATAAGTTATAGACCCTGATTTTCAAAACCACTGTCGTTTTAATAATTAAAAAATATTTAATTTAGACTATTAAATTTGAGCGTTCGAGCAAGTGTCCGCCCGCTTGCATTCGATGACAGCTTTATACTTTTCCACCAGTTCAAATAGGTGCTCCGACTCGCTTGCGGTGAAACTCGAAGTTCTTTTGTTATTTTCATCCATTTTCAATACAACTTTCCAACGTTATGCAGACGTAGAGGCCATTCAAGAAGCTTGCACCGGCATACTGGCGGCCATACCGGTCAACGAGCTAAAACACTCGTTCGACATGCTTTTGGACCGTGCTGTATTGAAGCAGAAGGAGACTATTTTGAATAAAATTAATTTGTTTTTGCCGGAAAAACCATTTGTTATGTTTGTTTTAAGTCCTGTTTACTTTGGAACGCTCCTTGTATGTTGCCCATAACGTTGCAATATATCATAATAAAATTTTATAAAAATTAAGCATTGAGTGTGAAATGCAAACGACTACTCAGTCTGTAACAATGCTTTGCTAAGATCTTATTTGGGCGCAACTTAAGTATGGCCTGTGAGACCGGGCAGAAGTGCTGTAAAGAATGTTTTTGTATGAAAGCGTACACAGCTTGGGCAAGAACTGAAGCCGCTCGACTTTCGCAAGCGACATCGCTTTGCTTTATGGGCTCTTGAAAAGTTCCAAGCCATGAGTCCAATTTCTGACACAATAGGTATGTGAACAAGCAAAATTGCGCATTTGGGACGAAGTGCAACCTGTAAAAATCAAGAGCTGCCGTTCTCTCCAGAGAAAACAACGACTTGGAGTGGTTTGTGGGCCGATGGAATCATTGGTCCATCTTTCTTCAAAAATGACGCCGGTGAGAAAGTAACGTCAAATGACTCGTGATCTCGGCGACATTTGGTTTCAACAAGACGGGGTCACTTTTCTTCAATAAATGAATTTATTGAGAGAACACTTCGGTGAGCAGATAGTTTCACATTTTGGGCCGGTTGAGTGGACACCAAGGTCGTGTATATCACACCGTCCGACATTTTCCTGTGGGGATAAGTAAAGTAGTCAAAGAATGTTATTCCGAATGATAACAAATATTCCGATTCAATTTGAAAATTTTCTTTAAAAAAGTATGGAATCTCGAAATGGATCATCCCTTTATATGTTGTTTTCATGCAATTTGTAGGCAGGGGTTTTAAAATGTACTCCATGACTTGATTTCTGTACAGTCTTTAACAGCCTCTTTTTTAAGAGAGATTTAGATTTTTGGTCGATTATATTAATAATACTATTATTTGTTTTCTCTGGTTTAGTATAATCAAGTTTGACTATTTCCACAGTAAAAACAGCGGTATATTATTGTTGTTATTAATATTTTTTAAATATAAAATGAGCAAAAAATATGAAATTTAACATAACTTTTTACTTGTTTTATAAATTTTGAAAAATTTTGTATATATAAAAGTTACAAAAACAGTATACTTTGTTTTAAAAATATTTATAAAGGTGAAAGTTTAAAAATATACGTGTTTTATATGCGAAATTCTTGTTCATATGCAATTCTTTACTTGATAAAAATAATTATCTTAATGGGTAAAATAGATTATTTTAATAATTTTACTAATTATATTGTAAAATATTTCAAGTAAATGTGTGCATTTATGTGTGTCAATATGACAAATTAACTTAAGTCGACTTAAGTTGTGTTACTAATAAAAGTTCGAAATTAATTTGTTTACATTTCATCGCAGATAAAGACTGCCGATTCTAAGGCATCGTATAAGTCGTGAAAAGTGGGTCGAAATGGCAATAATATTTTCACGCAACTAAAGTCGACTTAAGCGCTTTCAACATATTGCTACATATGCAAGTAAATAGTTAATGATTTATGAATTTCAATGTTCAAATTTCAACATCAAAGCCAATTTAGTTATTTCCACATCGATTACAGCTAAATGCAAACAGCTTCAAGGTGCATGCCACAAACATATGTACATACATACATACATACATGCAAATATATACATAGGTAAATATCACGGGTAAACATATAAGCATGCAATAGCAAAATAAGTCACTAGATAATACATTTTTGATAAACATTATTTATATGCCATATTCAACATTGACTTGCAGAAAAGAGCATAGACAGTAAAATAATAATAAATAAATTCACTTTTTAGGTTAGAATGTGCATTTGCATATTTGTTTGTGTGTAAATAGTATATGTAAGTATTGAGTAAGGTGCGGTTAAAGGATTAATTTGTGTACTTACCGACGCACTGGCACGGCTAAATTGTCAACGCTGCGTGACAAAAGCGATACATCTTGACTAGCCCTACGTGACCTATGCAAGTGTTATTTGTTTTTGTTGCGGTTAGGAACCAACGAGCAAATCGAGTGAACATAAAATAAAATTAAAGAAAAAATGAAAATGATAATACGTACAAAAACAAAGTGTTAAAAGCTTTAAAAATAACATTTTAAAAAATTGCTAACGCTGAAAATTTTAAGAAAAAGTAAAACTACTTAAATTTATTGAAATTTAAAAAAATAAAAAATTATCTGTGCGCTCTGTGAATTTTAAACTGCCTTGCGTGGTCTCTCTCCCTCTCAGTCTCCAGTGCAAACATCCTTCTAACAAATTAAAAATAATAACTGTAAAACACAGGCACCGACTGCATACACCTTTTGCACGTGGGCGTCACACTAAACGCTGTTAAATGCATTAACGGTGCATTAAAGCGTTCTGTGGCTTTTGTGTGCGCCATTTACCTAGACACAGCTCAAGCGGCGCCCTCAGGGTAGCGCAATTATTGCATTTTTCCAACATTTCATGCATAGACAGTATGGCTGGGGCAGCGTTAGGGTGAGTAATGGACGGCAGGATTCCATGTGCCTTTGACATTTCATCGGCTATAAAATTTATGGCCATAAGAAATGCATAAATTCAACAATTTTTTTATGTGTTTGTGACCGTACGTATGTCGAGAACGAGATGAAATATTCAGGAGTGGGTTAGGTGTGTGCAATTTGTGTGAATTTAAAATATTATAAGTCATTTCCGTTTCTGCTAATGCGTTGTTCTAAAAGGTTTGCTAATAATGAGTTTGGCTTTAAACGCTTATAACGGTTTCAAATGCAAAATACTGTTATTAAAAGTTTGCTATCTCACATTGTGATATTTTTTATAAACGAAAATAATTGATATTTGTAGAAACTGCGTTCAAATCAGGAAAATTCAAATAGTTTTAAATAAAATAATGTTCTTAGTGTAGACTTAATTGTAAATTGTGAAAAATAAGTCGTTCCACCTCAGTAGTGCGTGGTGATTTTTACAATGGGATTTGTCTAAAATTTAGAATTTCTAATCAAATTTCGTGTGCGGAATCGTTGCGAATGTTGGAAATGACATACATATTTATGTATGTATGTACGTTGATTCGGTTTTATCAAAGATAGACACCTACGACTGGTACAAAGACTTCAAAGACGGTCGAGAGATCGTTGAAGACATGCTTTGCTCTGGACGAACTTCGACCTCTTTAACTGATGAAAATATTAATAAAAGTGAAGGATATAGTGATTGAAAATCGTCAGACAAGTGTTATAAAAAGCTCGACAACTCTCGCGAGTCCGTTCAACAATGATTTTATTTGATATTTTTGGCATGAAACGAGTTCTTGCTCGACTCACCCCGATAAACCTGACTTTTTTTCAAAAAGAGTATCGTAAACAGATCACATTGAACATGGCCGATCGTGCGAATTACAATCTCACATTCACGGAGAGCAATATAACTGCCGCCGTGACATGGGTTTATGAGTTTGACATGCAAACAGGTCAACAATTATCGGAATGGAGGGGAAAAATGAGCCGAAACAAAAAAAACACGCCAAAGCCGCTCAAAAATCAGGGTAATGCTCATTGAGATAAAATTGCTGAAGGGGCTGAAGGTCATTCAAAAAAGTGCTTATGAAAAGTGTTTTAAGGACTGGAAAAATCGTGGAGATCACCTTGAAAGCGAGAAAATAAGTATCGTTGTATAATTCAATATTTTGCATTTTATTTAAAAATTGATAATTAAAAAAATCATATCATGGTTTTTAACGGGTGATTTTTTTGAGGTTAGGATTTTCATGCATTAGTATTTGACAGATCACGTGGGATTTCAGACATGGTGTCAAAGAGAAAGATGCTCAGTATGCTTTGACATTTCATCATCATTTGCAAATTTTATGCGTTTTTTTTTTTTAAAAAAGTTATCAAGCTCTTAAAAAATCACCCTTTATTTTATTTTTATAACAAGAAAGAAATACCTCAGGGCGATACAGGCAAGATTTCGACATGTAACCTTTCATACTAATCATTGGCAAAGGTTGCTCCTAATTTCGTTAATGGTATCATGAAACGCACTCCGAAACAAGAAAAAATGTTAAGTTCGATTGCTATAATCCCCTTTTAAAAAAAAAATCCATACAAGAACTTAATTTGTATAGTTCAGTTTGTATGACAGCTATACTAAAGTAGTCCGATATCGGCGGTTCCGACAAGTGAGCAGCTTCTTGGAGGAAAAGCACGGGCATTACTAAATCAACTTAGGTCATCACGCTGATAATTTATATATTTTTTAGGGTCATCGGCGTTGCTTCTGGGTATTAAAGACTTCGTGGTGAACTTAATATACCCTGATTAAGGTATTTCTAGAATTCTTAGAAAGAGCCATGTCGTGGTAAAACCTTTATCAGCATATATATGTACATATGTATATACATTTTTAGAACCTTAGCTTTATTTGATTTTTTTCTGTACGACAATGAATAATTAATATACATACAGCTCGTAAAACAAGTTTCTGAACCTCCGTAGAATAAATAATTCATAAGAAATTGAGTATTTGTCACCTCTTCGGGCATCCAAACGAATATTAGGATTTTGTCCAACATCGCTTTCAGCTCCAAACTTTTAATATAATGCTTCAGCGTTCATTTAAGGGTGCCGAATTAATACAAACATGGTTTTCAGTCACTCTCCACCTTACTGTGAATCAGAACAATTTTATGGATTTAGTGGGTCTTTTTCGCTATGAATAAAGCTCAATCAGGTGGAAAGAACTTAAAATTCTTTAAAATTTATTTTTGACTTTTGATCAGAAACAAGGACGAATTGATAATTTAGTTTAGCTTGGAAAATTTTATTATTATTTATTATTATCAAATTATGTAGATAGGTAATAATTGAAATTCTTAAATAAATGATGCTTTTGTGTAGACATTTTCTGAAAAAGGCAGAACAGATCCTTAAATTATGAGCTTTGAGATTGACTCTAAAGATATCGACCAAGGATTTTAAGCTGAATGCTCTTATTATCCTACATTAAGCATAGAATTTTTCCTATTGATCAATACCAGCTTTTTTTGAAACTCAGATATACATATGTATGTATGTATTTTGGTTTGAGAACAATTGTAAGCGTATTTCCATCACTTAGGCATTCTAAATATATGGCCATCAAGAACAAAGTTTAAGTTTATTTAATTTTTAACACTTTTAATTTTATTACTTGTGAAACATATTTAGTTTTACAAGTTTCATAATTCTAGTAACAGACGGCTATTAAGCGCTTAATTAACACTGTAATAAATGACAATTTGCGTAGGTCAGCAAAGGAGTGTGCAGCGAAGCATACAAACGTACAGATATATTAAATTAAATTATTAAAATATGCACTTATGTAAGCCATATATTAATTTATGGCTTTATGCTTTTTTTATGGGGACAATAAAAATTAATTAATATTTTTGAAACTAATTGAAGGCAATTTTAAAATCAATTAGCACGATTGTCAAATGAGAACTAAAAAAGAAGTGGGCGAAAACATTGAAAAGAGCATAAAATAAAGTGAGCTAGTTTTCATAATGTTGAGGATATCATATTATATACATCCCTACATTGTGGTCTTTATGATATAATACGTTTATACTTTTTAAGTGACTTGATTTCATTATCTTCTGCTTTTTAAGCTGTTCACACAGCCCATTCCATTAAATTGACATTGCCCGCATTACGGCGGAAATTACATATGTTTACTTATGCATTTCTTGTTGTTTACAGAGAATTTCAAAATCATTTAATTTATTGACGAGTCGGAGTTTACTATTTACCAGCTAATTGCTTGGTAAATGTTGGTTGTTAATTACATAATTCACTCAAGCCAATGACGTGACATTGTCTGATTTATGCAATGCTAATTAACTTATCGATTCAAGTGAAGACATCGTGAAATTTATGTCCACCACAAATTGGTATAATCATATTAATAAAAGGTCCAAATAATTGTTTGTAGAAATATTTATACTTCGAGCGCGTGGCTAAAAATACCAAACGCAATTTTTTTAAAATGAAAACAGGTCAATATTTTGAGTTCGAATTAACATCAGAAACAGATTGTTCAGAGGCTGATAAATTTTAATTTTTTTAACTTGGATGGCTGATTTCTAATGGCTAAATTTATATACATATGTAAGTTTAGAAAGCAGCGAAACGAAGAAGCTCCTGGCATTAATGACAGAGATTGACAGCAGTGAAAAAGGTATGATAAAAGTGTTATTCATAACCTCTTAGACAAGTGATTTTATAGTTACATATACAAGTATATAGTTTGAATGCTCATCCAATTTTGAAGACAGTGCCATCCTCTCTGGAATTCGTCATGAAAAATGTGGCTGATAGCTTTAAGGAGTAGATCATTGAATCTCTGCATTACTGATTCGAGGTCGGACGAGTTGGATGAGGAGTGTTATTCTAAGAAAAATATAGGTAGATTGCGAAGGGCTCTGAACGAAGAAATCTAGAGAGCTAAAGATCTTGAGAGTACTGAATATTAGAATAACTGTAGAGGCTTCTAAGCACATTATTTCTAAATTTCATCACTTTTCTTAGAATAATATCATTAGTCCTCTATTATAATGTTCTCTTAAACTCTCGCTTTTACTCTTATTGCGAAATTGAAGCCTCTTATAGTTGTTGCTAAATGCATAAACAATTACGATTGCACCGCTGACACATCATCGATTTGGTTGTGGCACCCATGCTCCCATATTACTTGCCATGTGGATAGCCTGAACACGGGTTCCGTGCTTAAATAGTGGAGCTTACGTGACGTGGGACACATGTGCAACAAGCACGGTTGACGATTTACAAACACAAACATACATATGTACATATGCGTATGTATGTACAAAAATACGTCGTCTTTGCGCCTTCGTGTTGTTGTTCTCGTCTACTATTTCTCTACAAAGTAATGCGCGTACTTTACACTTGCTCACGCGCTCTTTCACGAATCAGCACACGCTGTCTGGCCGAATCTGTGTTGACCCTAATTTGAATCATGTTTTGTTTTTGTACTTGCCGAAATGAACGCGTGCGTGCTGCCTTTTCGGTTATTTTTTTGTTTACAAACTTTTTTATATGTGTATATGTGTATATGTGTATATGTATATGTTTTTTTTTTCAAATTAATTTATGGTGCTAAGAAGTCGGTGTGTGTGTGCGCGCCCTCACATAAGGAAATTCTGTTCTCTGTAAATGGAATTGACCTTTGGAGAGGCGTACACATTGCATACAAATCACCGTTAATTTATGGAAAATAATTTTTTTAGGTATGTACGTACCTAAATACGGTACGACTACGTAAGCCGGTAGGTAAGCAGCGCCTTTTCGTCAACAGTAAGCAAAGAAAAGAAATGCCGCTTTTGTGTGTTTTTAATCATAGTTTTGATAGTTTTTGTAATTTGTTGTTGTTCTATTACACATTACCAGTCTTTGTTAGGGCAACTTGTACAGGGTCACCAAAGTTTTTACACAAATTCATAGTTTTTTCCACAACTATAGTTGCAGAGATTTGTGTGGCTAGACTTAGCATGCTAATTAAGTTGTTTCAAAAGTCTAAATTGAGTTTTTGGAAAAAAATCAAAACATTATATAACAGTATTCAAAATGGCATAGCTTTAGTGAGTAAACAAAAACTGGATTTGTAAATAGGACAATTTTAGATTATTCAAACAATTTCTGTAGGCTTTACATTTACTTAATATTAAAAAATTATATAAATATTACCAAAAAAATTAAAATTTTTATCGAAACTATTTTTTCATTTCGTCTAACTTATCACAAATACTCGTATTATAGCACTCAAAGTAAAAAATTAAACAATATATATTATACTCTATGTCGAGGTCAAGAGAACAATAAGAGAGTCCTGACTACATAGAAATTATTTAAAAAAAGTTCTCTCAATCATCATTCATTATTATACATAAGTATGTACATATATAAGTATGTATAGAGATCTTAGAGCTAGAAAAATTTTGGGTTGCTCGTTGTTCGAAAATTAGGCTCATTATGCCCGGAAAAATTATGTAGGTAATTAAAAATGTCTACACCGTTAATGCAGTTGGACCAAAACAAGTTTCTATAATTACTAATAAAGGCCACCATCGATTCGCTTTTTTCTGTATTCTAATCACTTGTTATTCTATCTCTGTTTTGATTATGCCAGTTGTTTTTTCAATTCGCCATACTCGAAAGTTTAGTTTATCGAAGTCAGCTAAAGCATTACACTACTGTAAGACAATATTTTACTTCAACAAGTGTCGTTTGTCTTGACAATGGCTACTTTTATTCTGAAAGTTATTGGTTATTAGAAAGTTGCTCTCTCAGACGTGTCAAAAATCTATTAAAAGATGCCAAATGTGTCTAAATAAGAAACAATAAAAAATACAGATTATCTTATAAGAAATTTTTTTCATCTGTACCAAAAAAGTGTAAGCGGAAGCCAATACAAAGAAGTTTATAGGTTTTGTCCAAAAGTTCGTGTTCATTCTTTTATACTTAGTTTTCTAGGACGAAGACCGTTTTTGGACTGATTTGACCAGTCACGATAAGAATCTAGAAAACTCTAAATCTCTAAATAATAAATCTCTAATAATAACACTAAATCATCTCTAATATATATCATATATAACGCACGCCATAGCTGAAAATTTCTTAGGATATTTGGATGATTTTTTGAGAGACTATTAATATAAAAGCCATGTGATTTGCATGGATTTTAGAAATATCTCCTAGTTTAATAAACTCTCCCATTTTAAAATACCGTGAGTGAACCTTTTCAAAACTTTCATCAAAATAATTTAATTATTTTGTTAGAATTTAGTTAAAAAAAATCGAGAAACTCGAGCTAGATGAACCCACAACTTTTGACTCTACTTATTAGCGATGAGCTCTCTAGATCTTCTCTGAATTACGTTGGGTCTGAAGAAATTTACGATTGCACTGTTTTTAATAATTGACTAACGCTTGCAGAGCTAGTCTAAGGCCCAACAGTGCAATAGGAAACCACAAGAAGCTAACGGAGCTCTTACCGGTTCCCATTACACAGTTATTTGGACTGAAGGACTTGTACTAGTAAGCTGACCAGTCTTACAGTTTCCTGCAATACCGCTGTGTCCAGGAACCAAAACCAATCTAATCACAAAATAACTACATGACAGATCTTTTACATACTTAGTTTTTCCAGTTATTTCAAAAGTTAGAAATAAATATTGTGAAAGAGCTGTGTTGAGTACATTGAGCTTTCAAATTGTGTTTACTTTGCATAAAAAATGGTTTTTCTTTAACATTTTGAATTTTAAACATTTTTAAAACATATTTATTAAAACTTGAATTTTCCAATAGAAAAACATCGATAGCCCCTATAAAGTACATAAACAAATGATCAGTGCCTTGAGCTGATTCGATCTAGCCATGTCCGTCTGCATATTACTCTGTTTTTATAAATCGAAACGATGACAAACTTCCTTTTCCCACCTTTCTCTATCGGAATAACGGACCACTATATGATATAGCTGTAATGCACACAGATCTGGCAAAATCAGCATAAAGATCTTTTTGTACCCTTTTTGGATATAGAAATGGACAAGTGTGCAATCGAAATTAACGTTTTTTCTTGTTGTTTTTCAAGTTTCTGCTAAAAATTGCTCAGAGCTAATCAATTATTTTACGACATATGATAAAGCTGCATTAATAACCCTCATAAAAGCTTTTACTTATACAGCTATAATCCAATAATTTAATGCTTACCAGTAAGATTGCGTTGCCGTCAGAAAATGCTGCATTGTTTGTTGTTGCAGCATATATACAATTTGTATTTGTTGTACTATTTATAGAAATTCAATAAATATTTTGAATAAATTCGACTGCAATTATTGTTCGCACTTAACTTTTACATATTACTTTTCACTTTCCTTTGTTTTTGCTGCAAGCAAATAAATCAGCAACAAAAGTAGAAAAAAAAACAAAAGCAAAGGCAATTGATAAGTCAATAAACAAACAAAGAGATGATTAATTAAGCCAAAATCTTTAATGCCGAAGACAAAGCTGCTTTCACTTTCACTATGTAAACAATTCAATCATTTCAGTTTTATTAGAACGCAGCGATCCGATCCGTCTTGCGACAACTGTCACATGCGCCCGCTGAATGCATGGCTCTCTTTGTCTTGCTGACAGGTGATCATAAGCGAATGCGATAAATGAGAATTTGCGTCGCAAGCGAAATTAAACGCGTAATGTCAAATTGAATGTTTTTTTCGGTTTCTTCGGTGCAAACACGGGAGTTGGGTTGTCATTTAATCTCCTTCATTTTGTTATGGTGGCATTGACACGGAATAAGAACAAATGACAAAGTGCAATAATGCCAAATGCCGGATCTAAGTATCAGCTCTTTGACAATTTTTGTAGCAAAAGGAAGAAAATCCTACCCGCGATATTGCTGATTAGAAAATGTATTGCGGCTAAATCCGTTTGTTTAAGTCACCTTTAGTCATAGCAAGAAAAGTAGTTTCAGTAACATTTTCAAATTGTAAAAATTTTCAAATTGTTTGCGATATGCAAGAAGAGTGCTTTTGAAAGTACATTTAACTAGCCATTCAAAAACTTTTTTAATTGCTTTTATCTTATCATTTGCAAAAACAAAAATGAGCCTAGCGTGAATATGTAAAATTTGGGAATAATTTTAAGGCAAAAGTCTGCATGGGTTCATAAAATGATAACAAAGAAATCCCTTGTAGATTTTACCATTTTTTTTCGAAACATTGCGTTGAATATCCTTTTATGGCATTTTTAACGAACAATCTCTTAACATAAGCACTTTTTCTCCCAACCAAACTCTGATGGTCTCTTGAAAGAATAAACTACAAATGCAGACTTTTAGAAGCCATTTTATAAAATTATAACCGAAAAATCTAATAATAAGGGACTTTTCAGTTAGATCACACACCAATTGACTACTTTTGAAAGAATAACCTTCAGATTCTTGTTCCTCGCCAAGTCTTGTCTTTTAATTATGTACTTAACTATTTCTGCTAAGTTTATTTTGAGTTCTGTAGATAGTTTTGGGTCTTTAGAAATTTTAAATCCATGAAACTTTAAGTTAAAAAGTCTCTTTCTCTTTAACCAAATAAATTCTGGTTGTAATGAAGACCACTCCTATATTTAAAGTAATGACTAATTTCTAAAATGAATTAAATTTCAAAATATGTATGTATGTATATTCTGACAGTAGCACAGAATGTTTGAACTTCGACGAATTGAGTTTTTCTGTAAACTTTTTCGAAATAAAAAAAGGTATTTGCTGTAAAAAATCATTGAGAAGGGTCAACTTGCTTTTCTAGATACTGAGAAAATGAAAGCAACTTTGGCAGAAACGTGCCAAAATATTTCTAAATTTTACTGAAATATCGAAATTAGTTTTAAGTAAAAAATTCTTTCAGTCTCATAAAGACTTGAAAGTGCAAATTATGTATCGTAAAGTTGCGGTTGTACATAGACTTGCAGAATAAAAGTACTTTTAGAAAAGTTGTAAGCATTTCGAACATTGTAGCTTAATGAATAATAAAAATTTTGGAAAGCTTTTGAATGAAAGTTGCTACCGAAATTATGTCCATCAGACACATTAATCGCTAACGCAATGACTTACGTAAGTTCAGTCTGACGGCACCTTAACTAATTTTGCGTATATGTTTGTTTACAGATGTGTGACTACTGACACCAGCACGAGCATAAACAAAATAAAACCGAACTTTGCTGACGTCACCTTCGCCGATCATGTGCCAAGTACCGCTGGGAAGCTGCAATACTTGTATACAGTGTTTTGTAGGCATTTTGTCAGTGGCAAATTCTCATAGCGATAACGGCTACGGTGGCTGTGCTATCAGTAACCTTGAGCTCGACAGCACGACTTCTCGAGATAACTTTTGCCGAAAACACTTGTATAAACAGTGAAAAGTATTTTAATGAAATTCTGGAAGTCAACAGATTTGAATGGACGGAATGTTGAATAAACAGTTTAGGAAATTTTGATAATGTAAATACATAAGTATGTATGTTTAGTATACTCCATCTGACAATCTTAGACCAAGCGAAATAGATTTTTATTTCAAAATTGTAATAAAAAAAAATTCAGAAAAAAATATGTTTTTAATTTAGTTTATAATATTGTTTGTTCTAATGAAGCTATAATTTGTCTAGTTTTAGATCCGCAAAAATAAAAATAAAATACTAATAATTTTTAGCACAGGATGTCTATTTTGCGTCGTCAAATGAAAGTTGTGCCATTCGAAAACTATTGTGACAGCTGTGAGCTTCAAATCAAAAACTTAAATATTTATACAGAGCATTAACAAAGTAATGTCTTCATTCACCGCTGGGGGCGCGTACTCATCTCAGCGTAAATAACACAGATTTACATAAACTTCGCACTTATTTGAGTAACAATGCACCGCACTTTATTGTTTGAATAATTGCAGATCAATAGCAATCGCATGACAAGCTGCCAGATCACTTAATTCAGCTGTGAAATGGCGCTAGTTTTTCCCTTCATTATTTATCATTGTTTACTGAAGCTATTATTGATGCTGTTCACTTCAATATACATACACGTATGTACTTGTGTTTGTTGTAAATTAAGTGATCAACGCTAATTTTTTAAATAAATAAATAAATCTACGCTTTTGTGGTAGTTAAAAATTTCACATGATGCTTTCGAAATGCTTTGGGGACGTTGTCTCCATTGACTTAATTTCGGTTTAGTAAACAAATATGCTTCTAATAAATCTTTGAAAAATAAATTATGGTATTAAATAACTTAATTTCTATTTTCTTATTAAAAATTTTGCTTCTCGGAAGTTGCGTAATAAGTATTTTGGCTATTGAACTTGTGGAACACGGTATTTTAAATCAAAATTTGGGCTTTAGTTACTAAATTTCAGCTTAAGGTAGGTGGAAAGTCATTTTAATTCAATTTAACATAGTGTAATTAACATCTTTTCTTGATTTTGCTAATATTTTTGACAAAAAGAGACTGCGTAATGTCATTTTTGTTTAATGTATTATCAATTGCAGACAAATTCTCGAATTCCTTCTCGAAATATTACCAATTGTCTGCACAAAATAATCTTAAGGTAAGCCAATTGCTAAAGGCACCCCTCTCCTAATATGACTCCACGAATATTGTCGACTTCGGGTCTTTCATGCCTTGACCTTGGAAACGAGCGGTGAAACTCGCACACCAAGTAATATTATATTTATATGCATTTGTATGGATTTCGATGCCGATTTCTTGTATGTTTTCTGATTTCTATTTTTAAAAGCTTTGCTTCCCGAAAAGGTCGTGAAAGCTTAAAGCTTGTGAAATTCAATATTTTCAGCACTCTTTGCTAAAAAGTAAACTGTAATAGAGTATTTTGAGGAACATCATTTATGTGAAAAAAAAATTTTTTCTGAAAAATGTTCATCAGTTTTGCTTATTTTGTTAATAAAACTGTTTGTAATGATTACTATCACACTATGCATTGTGTTTTGATTTTGCTCCAGGATGTATTGTAATAATAAATTCAGTCTGCTGACATTGATACGATTTTTGACCCCTTGAAACGATTTAAGAATATAAATTCTCTTAGCCACAAGTTCCCTCACTTGAACATTGTACTGTGTTGACGGTTAGAGGTTTTAAAATTTATGAACACTCAAGAATGTCCGACATACACTCAATCTTGTAAGCAAAACCATTGATTATAATCCGCGATTATCTCAATTGGCGACTGCGATTAGATTGTGGGATTAACCAAGTTGATGGAATGCGAGGTTTTGAAAAGAAGACTGGCGGCAACTATGAAAAATAGATATACATATATGTATACCTATATATATTATCAGTTTATATGTATATATATGTACATATGTGCATATGAGTATGAACCATTAGAACCATTCACACTTTGTGAAATTCAGAAGCATACTCAGCCGTTGTTTATAATAGAATTCGGGAAAAATAACCATAAACAGAATCATAACGAAATAAAGTGACTAAAGAAGGCGATACAAATTTAAAAGAAACACTAACTGAATATACATATATATAACTACTTATGCATGTCTGTATGCACATAGGAACACCAATACCTCACCTATACCAATAAAAGCACTGCTTTAAGAAAAACAAAGCCTCATCATCGGAGTATCACCAATCATAAATTAATGACACCAAGAGCGCTTGAATCGCGCGCATTGTCTATTGCGCTAAGCGCGCTGGAGCAGACATGAACTAATAACATCCCGAACGGGTGATAGACGGGCGCGCGCCGCGTAATCAATTGAGTTGCTATAAAAAAATCTGTGTAATACAGCTCATAATTCGCAAGCGCTTGGCTCTACGTGCGCGACCACGCATCGCGCAATCCATCAACGCTGCGCGTCGACTACGACTTGAGCAGGTGCGCCGTCAGTGAAGCTTCGAGCGTTAATAATAGCGCCACCGCATGTTGCCTTCTACTTCGCTTAGCGCGTCTATTAACGCCCAGCGAATGCTCGTCGCCGCCTACCTCGCCTGCGCGCACAGTCAACTCGAGTCACCTATGCGCGCTAAATGTTTGCACAAATTGACGACAGTAAGCGATGATATGATGGCACATCTGTGCATCTGCGCAATGCCCCAATCAGTAGCACATCTAAAAACATACACATGCACTTAATTCAATCAATTGACGCGTGGCCACCCAATTTTGTGCTCGCGCGTAGCTGGTCTTTTTGCACAGTAGCGACGCGGCATGAGTTCTAGTGCGTGCCTTGAGTGAGGTGGCTTGTGCTGTCAGTTTGGGTTGCGCGTTTCGGCATATACTATGTATGTATGTATTTAGAGTGCGCTTGTTTTATATTGTGCGACTGTGCTATTAACAGCGATTTGTGCAGCTGTTCGTTGCTTTTGCCGTTGTTATTGCTTATCTGACTATTTGTTAACATCCGCTGGATGTGCTTTTTGTAGTGAGCGCGGTTAGTTCATATTTGCATTATTTATTTATTATTAAGTTTCGCTGCTATTGCTTCATTCACTTGTTCAGTCATTCTGTTATACTGTCTTTTTAATTAATTAAAACTCTTATTTTTGCTCAATTAGAGGCCTTTTTTTATATAAAATGTGATTTTCAGGCAGAAAAATACCAAATGAGCTTCCATAATTGAAAGGGCTGACTTGACTTAAGAATAGCTACAAACAAGACAGTTGTCCGCAGAGAAGATCATCAAATATTGGGTCACTACGTAAGTAGAATGAATATGCCTGTAACTAAGTAAGAAGTAAACTACGTCACTTAGCAGACGTAATAACACTCTGTTCGCTATATAGATCATTTCAAGATAATAAAGAATTGGAGCATTACGAATAATGTGATCTTAACCGCTGCTTTGGATCCAATCTCATCGTCAGCTTAACCTTAAAATCAATTTTGAAGCGTTCTATGTCAATTACACGATTCATATATGTTCATAAAGACCTAAAATGGTTAAAAAAAGTGCTATTATCTGTTTCTCAACAGAGTCGCTACGAAGCTTCGGGCTGTAGGAGGTGAAGACACAACTGAGAATGACTGTTCTGAGCTCTTTTTTAAGCTACACCAATGAGGTTTAAAGTTCCCGGCTCATTTGTGGAGATACTCTTCCGGTACTCACATCTAAGTTTATATTCTTATATCTTTCATCAGGTATCAGCGGTATTGTTTAACTTTTGAGTTAGAATACCATGCGAAATAAACGTTATGGGCTCAAAAACAGTTCCTCGTTCCAGTTCCTTATTTTAAGAAAGACTCAACAAATTGAGTTTAATACAACATTTGGGTTATTTCTCTCCAAGTTAGATGTCGTAAGTCATCGAACTTATTTTCTGACTAAATTTCTGAGTTCTTAAACTACAACAAAACAATAGAATAATAGAGATCGGAGAGAATTTTCCTATTGGATATCATTTGAAAATCCTGGTTTGAAACATGATGCCATTCCTGGTTCTAAGATCACACACTACCAACCTAAATTGGCAGTGTTCCGCAAGTTCAGTGTTAGTCTTACTCTCTTTCTCGTTGTTCGCAAAATCTTTTAACTTGATTGCCTTGGCTATACTGAGTTCACATTAAATAGTTTCAAATTAAATATGTATGAAACACAACTTTTTTCGTGTATATATGTATGTATTATTAATTCACTTAACGAAAGTTATACGAACTACAGCCCAGTAATTTCTCATTCTACCAAAAACCATTCTTTAACTACACTAAATATGGTAAACAAAGAAATTTAGATAAGCGCTAACTGAAGAGTAAATGCATGAACAAACACAAATCAAGGCGTCACAGAAAGTGTGTCAAGGCGAAGGTTGTAGAGTTGCAGAGGAAACGAAGTTCTCCAGAAGGATTGCCATTTTGCCAAAATTTTGTAAAGATACGTGCGTTTAATTTCGCAATTTCTGACGTAGTTTTCAATTTTGAGAATTTAATAATCGTTGTATAGAGGTATCAGCTATCTACTGCAAATATACTAGAAGTAGGGTTTTGGGTTATTGGATTTTTCAGCACACAATGTTAAATCTCAGTTTTTAATTTGTCATTGCACATTTAATTCTTATATACTGTAAACAATAGTTATCGAAATTTTACCAAGATGGCCTGGTCAGTTAGAAAATTGAAAGAGTTCTACAATTTTGATATTGTAAAGAAGCTTTAGAGATACTGCTACTACTTCTACGAACACAATAAACTGCTCAACGCTGAGTAAACGTTTTACATTTTAGAAATTAAAAAAAAAGTTTCGGTTCAAGCACAAAAAGTTGAACTATTTAACTGTTTTTTGGAAGCTATACATATGTGGTGTGAGTACAAATAAACTTACGTCACACCTTAAGTAATCAAATATTGACTAAAGACTGACAGTGGTCGAAATGAAAAGAGAGCGAGAATGCCCACAATGTGTTTACCAAAAACAAGTATATAGTAAGAAAAATAATTGAAAGTGGAATTTTGTGGAATGCATTCCACACGTGGTAAACTTAGCTGGCGATAACCCAATGAACAAAAAAGTTGCTTTTTTTTGGGGTATAGAAATAAAATTAAAATTTAGATAACGGCCAGTGTTTTATACTACTGTGGGCAAAAAATCGTAAGACTTTTTAATTTAAATTTCGTGCGAAAACCCATTCGTCGAAATATTTCCAGCTTGGTATGACTATCAGTGACATGTGTGCCAAATTTCACATCAAAATAACCAATAGGGTTTAGCATAAGGTTGTTTTTCTGAAGTGGTTAGCTCCGCATTCTTTCCAAACTTCCAAAAAGTCAACAAGGTTTACTATTTAAGTGTTACGCGTCATTGCGAGCTATTCGTAAAAGAAAGTCGGAATTATTTATGGGAACCAAACTCTATATGACAACATCTGATGAGTCGACGTTGCGAGTTTTCGAGAGAAAAGTTCTGCGAAAGATTTATGGTCCTTTGCGCGTTGGCCACAGCGAATATCGCATTCGATGGAACGATGAGCTGTACGAGATATACGACGACATTGACATAGTTCAGCGAATTAAAAGACAGCGGCTACGCTGGCTAGGTCATGTTGTCCGAATGGACGAAAACACTCCAGCTCTGAAAGTATTCGACGCTGTACCCGCCGGGGGAAGCAGAAGAAGAGGAAGACCTCCACTCCGGTGGAAGGACCAAGTGGAGAAGGACCTGGCTGCGCTTGGAATATCCAATTGGCGCCACGTAGCGAAAAGAAGAAACGACTGGCGCGCTGTTGTTGACTCGGCTATAATCGCGTAAGCGGTGTCTACGCCAGTAAAGAAGAAGAAGAAGTAGAACTCTTGATTTTTGTACCACGATAATGCTTTTTTGCAAATAGAGTTTAACAACTATTTCGATGATTGGGGATTACATTGAAGGGGACGTCACAGATTTTGAAGAATGTATTCAGAATTTTGAAACAAAGTCTTACTACTTTTCGCGCCTGGTAGTGACAAACGTCTGCATTATTTGTATAGCTTTCAGCTTGTTTTTCCATATTTTCGAATTTATCATAATATTTGCGAAAGGTAGTTAAAAATTTTGGACGAAAAATGTGGCCGAATAGAAATTCTGCGCACATTTTGTTTGCACAGCAACGAGATAAGCGTTTGTTTTCACTCTGCTGTTTTATCAGGCTCGGCAAACAAAGGAAGCTGACGAGCGTTGAAAATTATGAAGACAGTTGCTTTTGTTGTCTACAAATTATTGCTATTTTTAGGCGGCACAAAAGCAAATATAACGGTATGATAGCGTATAATGTTGCCCATTTGCAATGCAATTCAGTTTGCTTGCGGGGAAAGTACTAAACGTTATTGAGGCACGAGGAAGAGATGGAATTTTTTTAACATTTTTTAATTTTAATTTCGATCAAACTCTAAAAAGAGCTGTAGCGCAGAAGATCATAGAAAAACTGATGGTTTCAGGGTTTAGGTTCGAACATCACGCTTTTGACATTTTGAAGACATTAGAGGCTCTAAGTACCTCTTGTGGAACTAGACTAAACATTCGGTTGACGTTTTCAATTACAACAATGCTTTGCCATGCATTTTATAATGAAATATCTGCTTTCTTTGAAAAAACGAACTTGAAGTAGAAGTCGCCAGAGAGTTGCTAGTCAACAAATTGCAGAGAAGAACATTTTCCAAGCCACCTTTTCATAAAATTTTGCTTATTTTCATTTTTTCTTATTGCTGAACCCACAGATTTGTAATGAGTGGTGGAAACTTGAAGTGAATCCGACTTGCTTGTTCTGATAAAAAAATGCCTATTTTGTAGGATATTGTGATGGGTTTGCAAAAAAATATAAATTTGTTTGTTACACTTCCGGTAACTTTTTTTCACTTTCCGGGTTTCAAAAATTAAATTTTATGTGGAGCGTTTGCGCCACTTTTTCTTGCATAACTTTGTCATCTGCCTATGGCATAGCAATTTACTTTAAATTTCATATTTCTAAAGCATTTTAGTAGATTTGTTTATGTACATATGTATGTAAATATATGTATGTATGTATCTTATCAATTATTTCTCTTTGCTTTTTGCTTTTGGCCTTCAACACACTCCCTGCACAACTTCACTGCCACGTTTTGTTAGACGCTGAGACACAGGATTTATTTATTTATTTACTTTTTGTAACTTGTGCTCCAAGGCAAACACTTTGATAATAGCAAAATATAAATATGAGAACTTTCGTAAACACTTTTCGTTTTATTATTAAATTTCTTTGCGGCACTTTCTAGCGATTTGACGTTATTTGCAGCACCTTGTATCCGTTTACTCTTCAACTGCGCGACAGACAAACTAAATTACCGCGCTGTTCTTCAAAGCCGTCGAGGAGGCCGCCTGCATGTATGCCACAAACACACATACACACATGTATGTATGCATATAGCGTTTGTGGATACTTCAGCTGAGCTCCAGCGCTCAGTGGGTCGACGAGTTCTATCTTTGTTGTAGACAATCGTCGCGGTTCGTGTATTTCTGGTTTGCATGTTTTCCTCATTCAGCTTTATTAATGTCACTTTACCTCTCTGCCTTTACATATCTACATACGCTCATATGCATATGGATATATTTTATATTTATTTGTGGATCGTGTTTCTTTATTTACACAATAATTTTATCACTTGTGTGTAGTCCGTCACACATTTGTGCACATGTTTGTTTGTGTTTTTGTAGATAGTGAGGCAGTCAGCTGATTGTGTGCGTGATTTAAAGTGTTGCATGAGAACGCAAAGCGGAGCACAAATTTCCCTGCAGCGATCCATTTAAGCAGCATTTCGGTTATTTCGGTGAGTAGGAAGCATACATACATACAAATGTATGTATATGTATATAATATATATGCGTACTAGATATATATATATCTAAAGTATGTGTGTTTATTAAATAAACTTTATTTATACTTTTTTGTCCGCTGGGCAAATTGGTAGAAAATGTTTTGTGCCGGTATGGTCACACTGGTCGTGCAGTCAGCAGATTACGTACCTACATGCATATGTACATACAATGCAATAACGTGAATATATGTACATATGTATATGTACGTATACATATAGAAAATATGATTTGTACCGTAAGGGTACTGGCCTGAGCCGGGTATTCTATTGAGATTTTTAAAATTAATTGTAAAAAATTCAATTCCATCAACTGTGGCAACCACTTTTGTATTAAACGGCTCATAGTTTGTTAACTAGTTAGAACGCAATGGCTCTAGAACTGAAAATTTAACATGTGAGGACACCAGAAAAGTCCTGAGAAATAAACATCACCAGCCAATATTTATTAAGCTTGACGAGTTGAGTCGATTTAGCTATGCCCGTCCATAAATAAGAAAGTTATTGTCTCAGTTTTTGAGATATCGATCAGAAATTATATGTATACATTTTTTCACCAAGAAGCAGCACATTTATCGGAAACACGGATTTCAGTAGACCACGTCCAGCACGCAATGAAGAAAATGTAGCAAAGAGTGTACACGGAAACCATTTAGAGTCTATTCGACGGAGTTCGCAGCAACTGGGACTGACTTATCGAACGGATATGGAGCATTCTACGTCAAGATCTTAAATTGAAAGCGTAAAAAATACAGCTTGTGTAAGGACTGAAGTCGTTCGACCTCCACAAGCAACATGACTTTGCTCTATGGGCTCTTAAAAAATTACAAGAACATCCGACGTTTGCGAGCCTAAGATTATTCCGGCTATATATTGTTACGAATTTACTGCTTGCTAGTTCACTTTGTTAGGTTCGTATCTCTGGATTGACAAATAAAACCAAAACTGTTTAATTTAATTCAACAACTCTTTATTTCACAACTCGTCTACACTATAGCAGTTTACTCTTAGCACTGATTGATTACGTTGGCGCTGCCACGCCTTATATAGCCACGCACTTCTCGCTGATGCTGACGTGTCCTTCTAGAATATTGCGTCTGGAAATTACCCGAACATAATGCTATACGGCGCCAGACGCAAGCAGACAGCCGCGGCGCCAGACTCAGCAATTGTTTAAGTAGACAAGCAGACAGTGCGGCGCCAGATGTCTACAACAAGACAAATGCTATTCCATATACCTACAGCTATTGTTCATAATAAGGGATGCATATCGCAATACAAATACAACTTAATACTACTTTTGTAACAATATAAACAAGCAAAATTGCTGCATTTAGCACAAAGAGCAATTTCAAGAGATTCAGGAGCTGCCATTTCATCTAGAAAAAACAACGGTTTGGTGTGATGGGTTGGCTGTTGGATCAATCGGTCCATATTTCTTAGAAAATCATGTCAGTTAGAACGTGCCGGCAATGGCGGTCATTATCACGCCATTATAACCGACTATTTGCCTAAGAATTAAGCTCGCGATCTTGGGAGAATTGGTTTTAACTAGATGGCATAACTTCCCACACATCGCATCAATCAGTGGATTTATTGAGAGAAACCCTCGGACAGCTAATTATTTCAAGTTTTGGTCCGATCGATTGGCCACCAAGATCGTGTAATATCATACCGTTCGCCTTTTTCCTGTGGGGACATGTAAAATCTAAAGTCAATGCGGACAATTCCGCTTCGATTATTCGCCAGTTACCTGTCGAAATGCTCGATGGAGTAATCAAGAATTGGACTTAACGGATGGAACATCTGAGATGTAGCCGCGGCCAAGATTTGATATATATTTATTTGTTGTTCACTTTCACATGAAAAAATATTGGCAAGTGTGGTGCTACTTAAAGTTAGTGCGTAGAAAAATAACGAAGACTAAGTATTAGAAGACTTCCACGATTTCACCTAAGTAAAAGTTTTATGTTTTTGCCTGTTGTATATTCTAATGCTTTTTCTATTAACTCCGAAGCGTAAGTATCAAACTAAAAAAAATAACTAACTAAATTGGTTGAGAATTATGGCAAGTAGAAAAAAGATTGGCTTTTTGTCACTACATACATACATAAATATAAAGTTATGAGAGATCGAACCAGAAAATGACTTTTGACTAGCTTATCTACTATAAGAAGCTAGGGAAACTTGGTTGGATAATTATCATTCAACTAATCCAGTCGTTTTATTTAAAAACTATTTTTTTTAGCTTATTATTTTTCATTCTCAGCATTCTTCTTTTTTTATTCTCACCAGACGCGCAGAGTTCTGGAAAATTTCCATCCACACGGCCTCGTTGATAGTCAAGCGCATAACCACGCACATCAAAGCGCACTTCCGGTCTCTGGGGGATGTGGAATCAGAATAAATGTACATGAAGCAAAAATAGGTTTGTATACATATATATTATATTTTGTATAAACGCGTGCATATACATACAAACACTTCAATTCAATCATTGCGAAAGCGCAACGCGCAAAATAAACAGAAAAAAATGCAGAAAATATCATTCATATTTCAAGCGGACGACACTCAGGACGCCAATAAAAACGCGATTGCAAACAAAAAGGAAAATTACATTTTTTATATAATAAATATTATTTAATTTAAATCTTTTTTCGCTGCATTCAAGGGGAAAATGCATTTTATCGCAAGCCTCGCTTGTCCACTTCGTTTTTCGCTGAGAGCGAAGTGATAAAACTGTTTTGAATATGAAGTGTGGTATGTGTGAATATATTTATGTAATATATAGATATGTATGTGTGTATGTATGTAGTTGCGCGCCGCGTGGCAATATTTGCATAAGAAATGCAATCAACTGTGTGCAGCTGCGTAGCGCCACGGAATCTCATCTGGCAAAAAGTTTGCCAATATACACACATACTCATACATATGCATGAAATATCGCGTACGTGTTGCCTTCAAGCCAATGCGATAATTGTATGCAAATACATAGTTAGTGTTAAATATAATGACAGTTCAATGTTGAAATGATTAAATGAAAACACCGAAAACAATACATATATAAATGTCGGATAAATATGTACGTGTGCATGGATGTTTGTTTGTATGCGTGTGCTCATTATTGTCAAGTGATTTATGGCTATTGACAAAGGGAAAAGTAAAAATTTAACACTTTTATTAGCAGGCCTTTAATGAAGTCATTAAAACTGTGACAAATTAGCGCTTCAATTAAATGCTAAAGAGTATTAAGCAAACACTTTAGTTGAACGGCATAAATTATTATTGCCGCAAGCGTTTGATAAAAAGTGTCTGTAATCGTATAGCTGGAATTATAAGTGCTTTAAGTAGGTTAAAGAATACACTTCAATTGCGAATAATTTTTTAAACAAGCCAAAGCGAATAGTTTGAGAGAGAAAGAGTGAGTTTGATAAAAATGTGCAATGTCAGCTTTGAAAATATTCCAACTGATGCGATCTTCCCAACGAATAAAAACGAGGGAGTATTAGAGTTAGAGTAGATTAGGACTCTTGATGGACCGATCTTGTGGATTCATCTTTAGCCAGCCCAACCTAAGTCACGCTATAGGTATGACTGGGCTGTTGTTGGAATGTTGTGTGGGGGGGTAATTGATTTGCTGACGACGAAAAGACACTTCGTATGTTAAAGTCTAAAGTAATGGAGTGCTTTTCCTTTGTAAGACGACTTTATTTATAAAAGCGAATGTTGGAACCTGGAGAAATCTGATCAAATACAAAGAAGACTATGAAGAATTCTCATGTTATTATTATTATTAGAACAGTGAGAGATAGAGCTACGGCGAAAAGCTCCTTCGACTCGAGACACATGGAAGGACCAAGTTCATAGGAAGGACCTGTCTGCAATTGGGATATCCAACCAACGGGATCTTGCAAAGTATAGCGGCAACTGGCAAAGTTTCGTGTTCTTGACTCAGAACAAACCACGGTTGTAGTGCCAAAAAAGATGAATAATTATAGATAGAAGCATTCCCTCGCCGGAGAAAGTGAAATGCAGAATTACGCGAGCTTTCTGTAGACGATACTGTAACCAAGTTTAGTCAAAAAGGACAAAACAGAAATATAGTTTTTGAGTTTTCCGAGAAGTTACTACCGCGATGACATCTTTTAATATTCTCTTGTATGTTTAAAATTTGGAATCGTACAATAGGACAAATGAGCAAATCTGACATCTGACAATATAAACATAAAAGAAAGTCGTAGAAATGCAATCAATCCACAGAAACTAGAGTTGGTTCAAGTCTATTAATTCTCTAATTGAGATTGATTTTATGCCTTTGCTCAGCTCGGTTAAATATTTTATATATTTTTTTTTTGTATAACGTCGCGACGTTTATTGTTATAAAAAATTGTACCGTTATGTTAAAAAAGGTTTTCACTATATATGAAATCACAAGGGAAGAAGTTAGACTATTAAAATGTAGTATTTTGAAGATTTTAAACTTAGTGTTATGAAATAGTTGAAGCAAACCGATAACGATTGATATTTGTTTATTATGACTGCTCACTAATTTTTGAAAAGGTCTTAAAGATGTCTGATCTCCGCTAGAGGGCGCACTTAGTCACAATGTGAATAACATATTTTGTTTCTGTAAAAAACATCTCTGTGAGCCTGTTGTCAAAAAAACTGGTATTAACTGACCACTAAAATTTCCAGATTTCAATACCGTTATTCTTTTTGTGAGCAAAGATCACTGGTGAGCTCACTCTTCAGCCTGAAATAGTAATGTAGAACTTCGCCAAAAAAGAGTTAAATTTTATACGACTAACGAAACATGTTACCTGAGTTTATTCAAAGATTAGTCCAAATAAATTATAAGTTAACAAAATATGACTGAAATATAAAATCATGCTTTTTAACATATTTAGTTTCCCCATACTGACATAAACGACGGCACACCCTATATTTATTTGCTAAAGCGCTATTTGTACTAATTCGTAGGTAGATCTGTATATATGTATTCTCATCTTTATAAAACCACAAACAGAATTTAAAATTGTACATTTATTGCAATAAGTCGTTAGGTTTAGCTAACGGTGTAAGAGTCTAAACAAGAGCTTTGCCAAAACCTAGAAATGATTGATGGTTTGAGGAGGAAAATTAAGGCAAGTTGTAAGCTCACAGCTGTAAAAAATCGAAAACCACAACATCCGAGTTAATAAAGAAAGATGTGACTATCACATATATATAGACACCTATGTACATGAATACATTAGAGCAGGTCGATTTTTTTTCAACATATAAAACGCGTTGCAGGATATATTCTACGGATCATTCTGAACAACTTTCTAAGTAGACTATGGATAAAAGACCGGTTTCCAGCAAGTGATAAAAAATTTCATTAATCGGTTGTATGGGAGATATGTAATATAGTTATCCAATCTGACCGATTCCGTCAAATGATCAACAGAAAAGAAGTGCACGGGTATTTGAAAAACTGATGAGCTTAATCCTTAAAATCCTTTAAAATCGCTGCCTTGAAACTGGTTTTAGAACCAAAGTTGTTACGAATGGAACGTAGAACTATAAATCGACCCGCTCTAATACACAGACTAATATACTTATGTACTTTTGCGCATGTAAGTAAGCGTTCGCCAAAGCTAATTTTAGCTTACCCCACAAACTATTATTTGCTCGCTGTTAATTTTATAAAATGATGCTAATTTTTGCACCATTCTTTAAGCCATTAATTTTCTTCAGCTATTATTATTCGTAACTTTTACTTTGCCAAATTTGTTGGCTATTTTTGAGACTCGTGAGAATTGAAAGTGCGGCAGCTAAGGCATTGTAAAAGGTGCGACTATATAAGTATAGTCTTAAAATCTAGGCACATGAATATACATATGTATGTAGTACATGTGTACATAACTACATATGTATATGCAATAATCTACACTAATTTTAGAGCAAATAATATGAAAGCTAAAAAGCTGCTGTATGTCATAGTCATTAATATTTATTTGTGTTTTTATATACTATATACATATGTACATAAGAGTGTAAATATGTATGTCTGCATGTACATTCTACACATAACATTTTATGATTACCATTTTCGGTGCCACAGCGCTGACATAAATAATAATGAAAACAATATTATCTATATCACAGAGGCCAAAAAATGAGTTATGGCTCACTTCGGTTGTATGGGAATAACGGTAATAAAACTTCGAAATGTTTGATCGCTAGTAAATAGTATACGGAATGGCTGATTCGCCTGCTGCAGAAGTATTTAGGGTGGAGATAAGCCGTCTGTTACATATAATATAATTTATTGCGCTGAAAATAAAATATTGAAAAAAACTTTTATTGTGAAGAAATATCCGGGCGAGTTAATTGGAAGCGTTAATGGAGACGGCGTTTTTACTTCGGAAAATTAGTTACTAAATTTTTTACTTTTTATATGTTTTACTTTCAGCTTATAGTACAAAATATTTTAATTTGTGGAACAAAAAAAATGATCAATTCTTTCCTTTCGATTGTTTAATCCACTTGACTAGTTCGAACAAAAAGCATTAAGCCCTATTTTTGAAATAATTTTGCGTTTTATTCATTAAAATTTGAAATTTTTAAAACCTCTAGATAGTTTAGTTTCACTACTGGGTAACATTGTAGAGAAAATTATTAATCGATAAATCGGTTTTGTGTTATTTTTTACAGATTAGTATTTACATAAAACTTGTGCACGAAATCTTTTCAAAATATTTTAACTTTTTATTACATATCGAAAGAAAAGTGAAAGTTTTGAGCTCAGCTTTAAATTTTTTGAACTTTAGTGTTACCAGATGAAGTTCGGTCGCTGAGATTTGTAATTGTGAATTTTTATCCAGTGAAAAGAAAGTGTCCAATTTTGGCTTCAAGAAGCTCGATTATATTAAGATAATTCTTATCAGTTGACACCAACAATATATGTACGGGGTCATCAAATATTTTCACATATTAATGCAAGTAGGTTGATGAAAGACAAAAAGCATGAAATAGTATGGGGGCAACTACGACAAGAGCAGCAATTTAAAATTCAATAGAAATTGTTGTGTTTCTTTCTATATTAATTTTAATAGAAACTATCGAAGTTTAAAAATTGATTAATCCGACTTAATTTCGATAAATATCGATAATAGTAATGGAAATCGGTTTTAAATTATTTGTTTTTTTAGTAGTTACTATTCTTGAAATTTAAAATCTAATAAGAAATTTTTAGGATTTTATAAACTGATTTGAATTTCAATTATCGATGTTTTAAAATCGATAAATCCAATTGAAGTTCGATAATTTTTGACAAATGTAATCGAAATCGATTTTGTGCTAGTTTCAATATATTGTGTTATATAGTTGAAATAAGTATATTGTGCCAATATTATAACTCCAGCTTCAAAAAATATTGTAATGCACTTTGAATTCCAGACTTTACTTGAAAAAGCCACGGCCTGAGAAAGCAATCTGTATATGTACTTGTTTTCGAAAATCGGTAATCATTTTCTAAATTAATAAATAATATTCGAAAATCACTAAAAATATTTTAAAATCGTGTTCACTTCTATATGTATATGCATGTCGTTTACACACACTTCACACTTCAGCTTAGTGTTGCCAAGCCAAGATAGTGAATTATAACGGTAAATTAGTAACCAGCGGTTTTTTTTGCTGTTTACAGAAACGCATGCATTGAGAAGAGTGAAAAGATAGTTAAAGTGAGGGTTTGAATAATATTGTTGGATCGTGTTTGTACACTAGATGCGGCAGCAAAGTTTTGGGTGCTACACGGCGTATACGTTATCTGCACCGAATGTTATATAGTACATAACCACACTCTCATACATGCATGTACATATGTAAGTGTATCAGCAATTGATGTTTTCAAATTTAAAGTACAAAAAGTTGCCGTCTGACCATTAAAACTCAAGTGTTTATTGTTTATCGATGGCTATAAATTGTGGCGGCAAATACAAACATACATTTGTAACATCGTATTTCTTTTTGCGTACGAATTTCAGCAACAGTCAGTGCTATTTATACTCATAACGTGTAAATATGTCAGACTGTTTGGCTATTTGTTGCCACTTATTTGCACTTTTTCGATTATTTTCCCTCGCTTTTATGATTACAGTTGCTTTCAGTATTTGCCATAAAAAATGTTGATTTTGTAGAAACAGGCAGGTAAATATCTCTTACATATAAACAACATAAAAGTCAACAAATTTTTGAAAAGTATACGACCGCAAGCAAAAAATGCTAATAAATAAAAAAATGTTTAAAGAAAAACCGCAAAGCAGTAGCAGAGAGTCGTGAAACGCGATAATATTAGCGCAAAGTTACTTGTTATTTTTGTTTTTGTGTGTTTTGTTTTCGTTTTGCATTTTTACTTACTCCGCTTTTTTGCTCGAGTTTTTACTTTTTTACGGTATTTGCTGTGCAAACTGACGCGAACGCGCAGAATTTGTTGTTTGCATTTGGTGATGTGTTTATTAGCTCCACATTAGCGTAGCTATTTTATGTACATATTTTGTTGGTATATAAATTACAACAACAATTTACAACGTTATTATAATTGTTACTTTGATATACATACATACATATGTGGACTGGCTGTAGAAAGAACAACCAACTGTTCTGAAGGGAAGTGTTTACAAGCCTCTTGAAGTCTGACTATCTAGACTTTCACTTTTCATTTGCTTAAGCTAAACTTATCTTAGTCGTGTTAGATTTAAAAGACTTAGTTTTGGGCAAATTTCGGATAGTAATTAGTAGCCTTGCGAGATTTTAGAGCGCTTGAACTACTTTTACCGGTCTATGAAAGCTAATGGGCATTGAACAGCTGCAGAATTTGCAAAGATTATCATTAATGGAAAATTCGTGGAATCCTTCAGATTACTTTCAGCATACATTTTGATAGGAAACGCGTATAAAAATGCTGTGATCTGAGTATGAGGGCTAACTCTTCATTTTGGCACGCAGCCATCGAGGTATTACATGTGTTTCTATACTCCAGTTTAGGTCGCCAAAACCAGTTATAGACTAGTTATATTAAAGGAAGTATCTTCCGAAGATTTCCAAACACGGGTTCGTTCAATTTGGTACCAATTGTCCGAAGTTGATACGAATCTTGATTTGATTAACTTAATCACTGAGAATATTGGGATTTAAAAAGGTTAAGAATGGCTTCTTGAAGCCAATTTTTCTAATTTTTACTAAACATTTCATTTTATTGAAGAAGGTTAATCACTATTGGATTTTTCCTAACAGATTACTGTACATACAACATATAAAAAGTTGACAAACACATACAGATGTAAAAATATATGTAAGTAAAAATGTATGAAAAGTCTGATACTGAAATCCACCTGAAGAATCCAACTGCTAAAGGCTATTGAACAACTTCTCAGAAAATTCCAAACTGGAATTCACTGCTGAAAATGATTCGAGACATGTTTGGCCAAAGCGGTTTTTAGACAAATCAACTAAAATTACACAAGAAATTGGTGATTTTGCTTGGTGCGAATGCGTAAAACCGCGCGAATTCCTAGTAACAAAAATTCTGAAAAATACGAATACGCGCTTGGGATCTCGGAAAATATTAAGTTGTATGTATGCACTTGTATGACTGAATTTAATTACTTGCATGCTACTGACGTGACATTACATATGTAACTGTTATCTAAGCAATGTCAATAACCTCAAATACCGACGCTTGGCAACAGCTTACAATGTTTTATGTCACAATTGGTTGTATTATTACTACTTTATCGCTAGACTGACATCTAGAGATGTGAAGTGGTACTTATAGTGAAACAATTGCAAAAATTATATTAGGAAAAATTTCCTTTATTGTCACATAGTTGCAGGCCTAACTCATTGCTAACGACAACAAAAGCTGAAATAAAAAAAATAATATGTTAGAACTTCAATACTCTGCCAGTGCCGAATTCCGATTATCAATGCTTGTATGACCCACTTTTTTATAAATACCAACACTTTTCCGGAAAGCTTCTAAACCCCAAAAAAATATATTTATACAAATCTCGATAGTGAAATTAGCGGCGCTGTGAAATTTTTTGTCATAATTGTAGTAGAAATTTTCAGAATAAATCGATACATTGCTACTGAAATCGATAGTTATCAAAACTCATTTATAACGGTACCACATTTTTCTCACTCATTAATCAACAACATTCTCTATTTTCATCAAAAAAATTTCGATAACAAAAATATTATCGATACTGGAATAAAGACTATCGATAACTATAGATAATTTTTTAACGAAAATTAGATGAGCTATAAATTGATTTATGATAAAACTTCTCAGCAAAAAAATCGATATATTGCTACCTAAATCGATATGTACAAACATTTATCGATAGCAGTAGAATATTTTTCAAAAAAAAAATTGCGATAATACAAATTCTCCAACATAATTCTCTTTTTTCATAGAAATTGGTATTTCGATAACCAAATAAATTATTTATCGATATCAAAATTAAGATTTTCGAAAATTCTAGATTCCGATAAAATATTAATGAAAATTAGATGAGCTCTGACTTTTTTCGTCATAGAGCTTAAAAAAATCGATATATTGCTACTTAAATCGATATTTATAAAAATTATTAATAAAAAAATAATGTTTTTCTAAAAAACTATAATGCAAATTCTCTGACATAATTCTCTTATGTCATAGATAATTGCGCTTCCATAAAAAAAATAAATATTTATCGATGTTAAAATTTAGATTGTCGATGATTTGAAATTTCGATAAATTTATAATGAAATTTAGAAGTGATATGAATTTGCTTTTAACTATTCGTGATCGCTATTTTCAATCGATATGTTGCCACTGAAATCGATAGTTATAAATATGTATCAATAACTATAACACATTTTCCCACAAAAATGTTTAGAATACTAATTTTCCAGCAAAATTGTTTTCTATCTTAGAAATATAATAAATATTTTGATGACCAAAATACACTATTTATCGATAAAAAAATTGAGATTATCGTTAATTTCAGATTTCGCTAAATTTTATTCAAAACTCAGAGGATTTCATTTATTTTTATGGTTGACTCAAAATTAAAAAGTGATAAGCCTCCCACCTTTTTGAAATATTTTCGAAATATGTAAAAAATAGAGAGCAGACATGATTCTGGCAAAATTCCGATTTATAAACTCCAATTTCTGTCCCCTGAAAGTCATTGATTGCTGTAACTTTAATGAAGTACACACTGTCCACTTAAAAATATGATTGTTGCTCACTTCTGATGATACATACAAAATTGCCAAAGAGATGTACTCTCGCCCACTTTTAATTACTACAACTACTCTAGCAATTAATAAAAACGACAGCAGCTGCTCATAATTCTTTAGAATTGCTGATAGCCAACTCAAATATTTATTGTTTGCCACCAAACAGCGCCATATGCTGCATACACGATTGCATTCGAGGCACACGTGCTATCGTACTCGCGTTGCCATCTCAATTCGATCGTTCGTGCGTTCATTAATTGAGGTGTACGATGATGCAGGCGGCGTGCAATGGCCGTAAGTACTTGTTGTTTACAATTACTCGCATTCACTTGAGTTGTTGTTGCCGTTGCCATCGCCAACAATATATTGCCGCTGCCGATGCTTCTGCTGTATTCATTATCATATAACCCGTTTCGCTCGGTTTATGGTAAGTGAGTTCGCAGTGCAAATATTTTCATAAATTGTAACGGTAAGTGCCCACAAAGTGATTCATTTGGTTCTTATCTTAATTAAAATTGATTTGTTTTGTTCGGGCGGAAAGCTGCATCTTTTTATTGGGGTTCATGTGGGAGTGCGTTGCTATTTACAATTACATGCCATTACTTTTACGTATCTACATTTGAAAAGTATTGAAATTGAAGAAAATTTATTTGTTCATGCATTTCGGAATGGAATTTTTCCCGGACATCTTGGAATTAAAATAAATGATCGTTTACAGATTAATTATTCGATGTTGATTGCAATATAAATTGATTGTTATTAATCGAAGTTATGTGCAGAGTATTTAAATACTATTTTGCATATTTTCGGAATGTTATTATACAATAATAATTATTATTTTTTGAATATATACACGCTTTTTAAGAAAGGACTTGTGAGCTTTTGGGATATTTACGTACAGGCTTTCGGTGATATTAACTGAATAAAGGACAAAAACCTATTCGTAAAAAGAGGCCAGAATTATGGGCCGATAACTTTTGATTTTTGCACCACGACAACACACGGTCGTATACTGCATTGATTCTTCGTGAGTTTTTCGCTAAATGTTTAAAAAATATCGTGCCACAACCACTATATTCGCCTGATTTAGTTCAGTGTGACTTCTGGTTCTTCAGCAAACTCAAACGATTACTCCGGGGTAACTGTTTTGAATCAATTGAAGCCGTTAAACGTGAATCACTACGCCTATTAAAGGCTATTCCGGAAATTGACTTAAACAATTGTTTCGAAGATTAGAAAAAAGCATTGGCACAAGTGTATTAGGGTCAAGGATTACTTTAAGGGAGACGACATAGATTTTAAAGAATAAATTAAGAATTTTAAAATTATGAAGGAAGTCTCACTACTTTTTGCTCATAGTAGCACATTTATAAGAATTTATTTCTTAATTTTTTTGCAACGAAGTTAAAAATTTAATCAATTTCGTTGTTAAAGTATGAATTGTCAGGCAAAGATCAATTTGACAAGTTGTTTGTGTGATCAACTTGAAGGCAACCTCTTGATCGTGTAACTGTATCGTAAGAGGAGCGGAACTCAACTCAGATCAAATTGATTTTCGGTTTTGCGGATATACATATGTAATTGATTGATAATTTGACTGATGCTTCAAATTTTCTGGTACTTATTTGCTAACAATTTTGCATCAAATTGAAATTGTAATTTACCATTTTAACAGGTATCTGTGTTTGCTTGCTCATTTAGAAGCTAATAGTACTATTATTTATTTATTAATTATTATTACTGTCATTATTATTATTATTATTATTATTATTATTATTATTATTATTATAGTTTATTATCGTTTATATTAATAGTATTATTATTACTCCACAAATTTAGTATAATTCAGCATTTCATTTTATTGGCGCTTAATAAAATTTATGAAATTGTTTGGAAGCCTTGAATGAATTGTGTTATTGCAATTAAGTTAATTTTATGCGAATACTGTCAATTTTGTATGTAAGCTGTGTCACGATTATTATGGAACAAATTAATTGATATTAATTTATTTTGCAAATTAGTATTAATTTATGTATTTTGCTACAAATTACTTAATTATGAAATTAATTTTATGCGCCAAATAACGCATGAACCTGGAAGATGAATTTATATGCATTTTTGAGTATCTCGTGGAACTTAAAAGATTGCGCAAAAATTATCTTACGCTTGACAGCTAGCAAGTACCGTTACACTTGAATGATTAACACATTGTATGGCTAACTGTAATCGTTGGATCAGGTCAATAATCATGATACGTACATATTGTAAGCCTACATACTTACAGACATTAAATGAGTGAAAAACAAAATGAATATAAATATATATATACATATATTGTATATAAATATGTACAAATATACATATCTAAATATATATCTAAATACACAGAAGAGCCGGTTTGCCCTCAGTTCTGATTACATCTTACAATTTGAATTGAACTTGGTAACTGAAAATTGCCTTCAAGAGATAAAGGAAACTATATAACTGAACATACCTACAGATTTAAATAAATATGGAAAGATACATATTCACATATGGATAGTTTCACTGGAGTAATTAGTTGAATTGACTGTTTGGCCGCCATTACCTTTATCATTTGAATTTCCATAAAAATAATAACAACCGATTGGAAGCAAGTCATTAGTCCGGTGTCCCCTTGCGATCTAGTGCAGGACATATGATACTTCAGTGAGCTTGGCAGACGGTGATCAACAAACAGAACTTGTGCGCCTGCTAGATTCTTCTAGTCCTAAGTAAACCAATTATTTGCACTTAGTAAAATGTTCTCAGTGGACACTGCACTATGGGGAATTTGCCCGATTTCATGGTATTTAGTCATTTTATCAAAGTTTATATATTTGGGTTTTTTTATGTAAACATATTAAAAACACATGGCTCCATATGACTCCATACCAAAAATGTTAATTAACAGTGCACTGTTAAGGCTATGCACTGTTAAAGTCAGCTGTTGCAGCCCAAAAGCACGTGGTTGAGAACAGGCAGTTTTTGGTTAGCTACTTTGAAAGTGCGATACTTAAAAGTTAAACAAGTTATTAATTCAATTTATGATGGAAAATAATCATACGGGTTTGTATTATATGTTGTGTGTACTAATATTTTGATATGTGCCTGTCTTACTAATATTTAGCCAATTTTAAAACAGGTCTAAAAGGTAATTTTTTGGAAAAAAAAATTAACTTTACGTAGACTTACAAAAAATACATATCGTTGTAACAATGTAAGTCCAGTATATGTCGTAGAGCCATGAATTATGAATAAAAGGCAATTTGTCTCAATGTGCACAAATGCGCACAATCTGCGTAATTTATAACCAGGCCTATACTGACCAAGGATCATGTGATTCAGATGCATGCCTATTTGCCTCAACCGTAATGCCTCTTCGATTAACACACTTCTGGACTTGTTTTATGGAATAACCGTACTCCACAGTCGATAAGATTTTGCCGCCCTCTCAAATTGGAGTTTTTGAAAGAAACAAAAGAAGCCATATTAAAAGAGGACCCGAACATCAAAGAAGAAATTAAGAAACTTTTACCATGCAAAATAATGTTCAACGACAGGCAGTGCATTTACATAAAATTTCAACTTCATTTGACTGTCATAGATGGAAAAGTGCTCAATGCACTGACAAATACAACGTCTTCTCAAGCATGCCCAATATGTAATGCAACACCTAAGGACTTCCTTGCCAACAAAAATTTTAAGTGCCTCTACTTTGTTCCACTTTTAGATAATTTAAAACACGGGTTAAGTCCGCTTCATAGCTGGATAAGATGTTTTGAATTTGTATTACACGCCGGTTATAAGTTAACTGTTCAGAAATGGCGAGTGACAACATCTGTGGACAAAAAAACGATTGCAGATCGGAAAAAGGAAATTCAGCGTATGTTTTGGGAGAGGCTAGGCTTAAGGGTCGATAAGCCAAAACAAAATGGATTTGGCAATACAAACAATGGAAACACGGCACGGCGAGCATTTACCAATTTTGAAACATTTGCAGAAGTTACCGGAGTTGATAAAGCAATAATTGTGAACTTAAGAGTTATATTAATTTGCTTGTCTTGTCAACTGCCTATTGATTTGGAGAAATTTGAACAATTTTGTTTTAAAACTGGGGAACAAATTATGGATTGTTATCCATGGTTGCCAATGACGGCAACTGTTCACAAAATAATTGTCCATTCAAGGCAAATTATGGAAAATACAATACTTCCCGTTGGATATCTCGGAGAAGAAGCGTCGGAAGCACGCAACAAAATTTATAAAGCAGATAGACTGCATCACGCACGAAAGCATAGTCGTGTTAATAATTTCATGGATGTTTTCAACAGAGCCTTAGATACTTCTGATCCTGTCATTTCTTCAACAAACCTTATGAAGCGAATTCGGAAGCATAAAAGTATGGAACTTCCTTCAGAAGTTTTAAGCCTTTTGTTGTGCAATTTTGAAGGCCAGGATCAAATTGAGGAAATTGGAGATGAAATCGACGATTTTTATTTTATGTCTGACGAAGAACTTGAGAATGAAAATATTTTATAAACTTATTATTGTATTATTTGGTTGTCACTTTATCAACTTTTCTATTTGAATTAAAAAAAATTGTTTCTCGTCCTGAGAGGGCGGAACCACGCCCATTTAAACAAAAACTATTTCCAACAGAGTCCATATCAATACTAAAAAAAACCGTTTTGAAAAATCTTATTTATTTAAAAAGTTTTTGATTAATTTATCCAAATGGGAGGGCGGAACCACGCTCATTTTACCAAAAACTATTTCCAACGATCTCCATAAGACTAATACAAAAAACCGTTTCAAAAAATCTTATTTAGTTTAAGAGTTAATAAATAATATTTCGTCAGGGAAGGGGCGGAGCCACGCCCATTTTTCTAAAAACATTCCTATCGGTGTCTATAACAATAATAAAAAAACCGTTTTGAAAAATCTTACTTAGTTTAAAAGTTATTAATTAATACCATGAAATCGGCCAAATTCCCCATAGTGCACTGTTCAATAGGTACACACGCGGTCCGACTAAATTTTTTTTCGTACGCTCTTTGATAAAGTTATTAGAGGACGGCGAGGTGGAATCACCTTGTCATTTTCTCCTCTTTTGTTCGGCTTTTGCCAGACTGAGATTGAAATATTTCGGTAGACACACCTTTGGAGAGTATAGCGATGTAGCTGTGATTGATAAATTTGTGGTGAGCTTAAAAGTCTTCGTGGATATATTAGGTAATGCACTTTAAGGATCTTTTGGATAAAATAAGAGACCAATGTCTATCCAAATGGGATCAACCCTGCGAACCTAATCTAACCTAATAACAACAGAATTATTTAGAAGATGCTTACAGTTTTGATTTTATAGAAAGAGAGAACCGCACAATTTTTCAACCACCTTTTTATGCCTGATGGATGAATACATAGTCCACCAAACGAGGCGATTTTTTGACTCAAATGATAAAAACACTCATAATAACAGACAATAAAGCACATAATTCAACCGAGACGCCGCAGTGAGGATTACAAGCAATGGTACAAATTATTCTGATAAGTTCTGTGTCTCAACTATTAAAGGAAATAAGTCAAAAATCAAGCTACGTTACTTACAAATGTTGAATTGATAGTTTCTAAGAAATATCTGTAAGGAGCCGTTATGCTAGGATGACGAATTTTTACCATATATATGAAACTGAGAGGACTGAAGCGTTTCGAACACTGTTTAGTTGGCCAACGGTTTTTGTTCTCTTACCTAGAGAACGTCTTTAATACAAGTATGGTACACTGATTTAACACATAAGATAGACAAAGACTGATTTATGTCAGAAATAAGTATGTATAGAACAAAATGTATTCTGAAACTTAGTTCTTAGTATAGCGATATCTTCTCTTTGAATTATGTATTGATGGAAGTTAGAACCTAACGCGCACTTTACTACTTATTTAATGGTGCGAAGCTGAAGCCTCGACGACCGAAGTTAGAATAATGCTGAAAAAATTTTCTCAACTACTTTTGAGAATACCGTCAAGTTGACAGACCTCGGTCGGATAAAAGTAAGGGTTTATACCTGTTACGTAGAACCGACCGTTGTAGAAACGGAGACATGTTGAGTAATTGCGATGCTATAGTATAATCTTTTGAAACGATCACACTTGTAAGATTATAAGGACCCTATTTGGACTCTGGAAGTATTTCTGAAGATGAATTTGGTTGTTGATGAAGATATTATTATATAAGAATTCATGCAGTTCCCTTAGTATTTGTGCTGTGTGCTTTTCTATCAGATATTTTTTGGCCAACATTTTAATGTTATTTTTGTGTTGGAAAAATTAAGAAAAATCTGTATTTTTGCTTTGTTTTTCATTAATAAAACATCCGGAGCATTCATAATGTTGACTGCGTGGGGATTCATGTGTAGTTTTACGACTTAATTAAAACTTTTTCAAATCTTAACATTTAAGTGTTAAATCTTGTTCGTTTACGTTCTACTCAAACTTAAAAACTTGAATGGCTTAAAAAAAATATATTCATAACGATCTCTACGGAGTACAGTAATTTGCGAACGACATTTAGGGTTTTCCTTTGTGCTCGTACAATTCGTATTTTTAGCAGTTCCGAACACACAAAAAAAATATCGTGACACCCAAACGAGCGGCCCTCATTTGTGTGATGAGGAGAAATGTCATAAGTGAAACTAAAAGAAAGATGATATTCAATTATGCAACTACAACCGACATACCCATATAAAGAGGAGTGGCACAACCTCAAGCTCACATACATTTCATGTCATAACACGACTTAATATACCAAAACAAGTTGCATCAAAATGTAAAAAGCGGGAGCCGAAGTCGCTAAAGTGCAAAAATACTGGTTCTTTCGCATTTCTTCTTAACCTTCTCGGAAAAAACTGCGCTCGCAAGCCAACCGCATGCTGGTTATTCCCACGTACAAAATATATGCCCACTCACGAAGCTGCACACATTTTTTAACACATTCAATTAAACACGTGCTTTTATTTATTATTTTTTTGCACTCGGCAGCATGGCTTCGCACAAGTTAATATTTGTTAGTCATTCATGTGTGTGGTTGCGCCTTCAAGCCAGTGAAGAGCTGTATTTAAATATAGCTGAACCCGGTTAGAGTCCCTTAAGAGGTTATTTGCACAAAAAGGCACAGAAATAAGAACAACTATTAGAATAATTAGAGTAAAAGTTCACAATATGGCATTCCAGTGCACTGCGTTCGGTAATTCCGACAGCACATGCTGTTATTAGCATTGCGGCAACAGATTTCTTGGTTATTTTGTATAAAATTAAGAACACGTTGCGCTACAAACTCGTGTTTAAGATTTTGTGTTAAGGATTATATCGCAATTGTTTCGTCTATTTACATATGAACTTAACGGTACCGTGTTGAATTTAGGGTTTTTTGCGTCTCTCAAAAAATAATTTTCTTTTATACATACATACATATTGGTTATTATTCCTAATAGTTAAACACCATAGTCCGCCCTTAAAACCCGAGTTTACAGCGCAACGTGAACACATAAGATCATTAAAGGATATACTATGTTAAGAGGGAGATACACTCGCAGTTATTAGCAGTTTTAAATTCACATAACACAATTATCTGGTTAACGGTTTTAGTTTAGTGTCCCACTCTGTTACTCTTAAAGTATTAAAATCTCTAAAAAAAATCATTTTCTCCCGCTCACCTGGTCTTCAAATTGTCTGGCACGAAAATATTCCACCACGAATGACGTTTCTGACGCGGAAAATATGCCGAATGATTAGGATCGATATCACCGCCAGATAGATCACCCGACGATGCGCCGATGGTGCTACCGCCCATACTGCCATTGGTCAAATCGCTTTGTGAGCCGCTTGGCAGGCTGTTGTCTATGCTCAATTGACTGATGTCGTTATTTTTGCGACGATGGCGCTCTAATTTGGCTTGAAGTGAACTGCGGCGTCGACGATTACGCTCTTTGTCTACAGGCGAATCGTAAGCATTGTTTATACCCTTCACAATGGGCCTTAGGCTAGAGCCATCATCGAAATAGGTTACTTTGCCCGGTTCATTGGGCGATGAGGCACGCACATGCTCCGCTGAGCTGAAGGAAATTTCCGGACTAGCGGGTGTGTTGGAGCCATCGCTTTTTTCGTGTTTCACAGCTGATTCATATGAATCTTTGGTTGTATTCTGAAAACGGAAAAGAGCATAATATTATTTGAAAGGATAAGAGACGGTTTGATATTTCATCGAAATTAGATACTTTGTCAATGTCTATCTCAGTGTTTGCAAACTAGGGGTTTCCTCTGGGATTTATGGGTTACTTTTTAGATAGTAAATACTAATTATTAACTTGTTTTTGCCTACGAAATTCTCAAACATAATCTATACAGTAATTCTTGGGATGGGATTGGCACCCTATGATCAGTTTTTTGAAATATAAGCACCAAGAGTTTATGAGAAATAATGAACTAATCACTTTATAATATAGTTAATAGTATAGTAGTTAATTACAATCCAGTTAATTGGAAAAGTAGGCTATCATCAAAGTCATCTAACAGTAGACTGAGGAGTTTTGACGCTATATGACCTTAGGGAAATATCTGTTAGATGAGTCATTTTCAAGGAACTTGCTAGTATGCGAACGACATCCGGTTTTGCTATACCGGAATTAATCTTGAGTTTTGGACAAGAACTGTTTTTTCGGTTCTAACCTGGATCAGTAAGTTTTAAAACAGGCACAACAAATAGTTCACCTAAAGATCACGTGCAACTATACTCAGTTCAGAGCCCAAATCGTTACACAGAACGTACTTGATCCGTGTTTTGTAATAATATCAGCTAGACGTTAGTACACACATCTGATGACCGAATCCTTAACATTTTTCTACACTAACCTTTAAATATATAATAAATGTGCACTCACCTTATTACTGTCGCGTCGTAAAAACACCGCAATCGAGCTGCGTCGCTTCTGACTCTTATCGCCTTTGCTTGAGAACAAACCCAAGGCCAATGAGCTGCGACGTGGCGGCTTTGGTGGCGGCAACGGTGTGGTAATATTCAGCGAATTCTCTACCTCATCACTCACATGCTCATCGATGTCGACCAATGACGGTATGGAGGCGCTGGCCCAATCTTTGCGCAGCCGATAACGTCCGCTATCGATAATACTCATTTTAGATAAAAAAGAGGAGCGCGCGCGCGCGTGGAACTGTCTGCGGTCAAAGTCAGTAGGGTCAAGGTTATCGAGCTTAACTTTCGTTTAGCAATTAATCAAAGTCGATTTTGAGTTTATTTTCGGTTTTCTTTGTTATTAAATTTCAAATGACGTCCTTTTCGTTGTTTGGTAAAAAAATTTAGGTAAAAAATCTGTGAAAATAAAAAAATAAATTAATTAATCATAAATTACATAGATGTGAAATAGTTCCCAAAGAAATTCGCAATACTAGCTGTTATAACTGGATATTGAGTAATAGTTTTCATTTGTAGATTTGTGGGACTGCAGTGGGAACTGAGAGCAAAAAATCGTGCATAAAAATTGCCTGGCATTTACTGCCGATTTAACGCCTCGCTGGCATTGCCTGCTTAACGCTCAAATTATGGCTAATTGTGTTAACAATAAATTATCTGTTTTCGCAATGTGATTGTCTTAATAACCCGACAATTTACGGGCCGTACGCCCTTTTCCGACTCCAGCCACTTGGCGCCGTGTAAGCGGGTGGCGCGGCTGTCGACGGCCGGTGATCATTCATTCATATTTATAGCGCTTTGTTTTACTTTGTGAATCTCGTGTAAATCACGGGCATTACATACGCTTAGCGTGTTCGGCGCATATCGCCGGATAATCGAAGCTGTCAGCCCGACAGCCGCGAGCCAAACCCGCCGGACTGCCACCAAAGCGGCAGGTAAGTAAATAAACAGGCAGCAGACGAGCAGCTGGGCGGCTGGAGGCTGACGGGCGGATGCACTTACTCACTCGTATACTACAACTCGGTCTATATCGTGTGTATGTATGTGTGTATTCATTGCTGATTGACACTTATCGCTGGCGTACCCGCTCGTACCGATAGAAAAACTCATTTGTAACACATTTTTATCTGTCGCCATGTGGTTTCAATGAAAATGAAAGTTTTACCCCGTACAGCGCACGTCGTACGCGTCTAACACGTCTAACGCGACGCTGCGATCATTGATCTTTGGCCCGTTTTCCCACACGTTGTCGTACGTACCGCACAAGCTGGACGTGACTCATTAAGCGCATGCACTGTGTGGTGGGGGGATATTTCCAAAGCTTGTACTTGTGACTTTGTGATTTCCACTTAATTCGAATTCGAGTTCGAATAGTTCACTTAGTCGTAAATATAGTATTAGTTTTAACTGAAGCCGCGTAATTATCCGACATCGGCTAGGCGCTAGATGACTTGGAAAACTTATGTGTAAACACTGCTTTGTTGCTGTGTCAATAGAAATTGGCTTTTAATTGGCAATGTGTAGGCAATTGCCTATATACTTTGGTATCAACGCAAATGTTGTTACCTGCCGCCACTGTCGAGTTAGTAATTAGCGCCTTTTAGTGTCACGTTAATTAAACACAATCCGAAATTAGCGTGTCGTAGTATAATACGCTGTATTCGGATTTGTAATTGCAACGAATTTGAGGTATTCATTACTACACTAGCGCAAATTGCAGCGGCAATGACATTTGTGCTTGAAGGGGCGGGCGAAGGGGCGGACGGTTGAATGAACTCGAGTTAATGAGGTGATGCTATTGTTTAACTACTTTTTGCACATTTTTCCGGCATTAATATTTGATAACACACCAAATTAGATAATTATACATTTTTCTAATTTTCAATAAAATTTGACAATTTCTGCAACAATGCTGGTTCTTGTTTTCAGATTATCGCGTTAAAAGTTTTGGGTAGTTTTCCATTTTTCGTTGTAGGTCGGTTTTTTAATCGTTTTTTTTATAAAAGAAACTGGTCCGCATATGGTACTGGGCATTTACTGCCAGGAAACCTATTTCATATAAATTACAACTCTGTGTGACTTGCCAACTTCTCTAGAAGCTATCCGTGTTGGCACAGTCTCATTTTTTCAGATTTGAAAAAATAAAAAAATAGCGTTACCAAAATTGGCGAATTGCGCGTTTTAGTTGAGAGAACTGCTTTTAAACTTATATTCCTGAACACCGGAAAGTTTATAAGTTCTCATTGAAATGTCGAGCATATTTAATGCTTTCATATGCTCTCGGTATGCGTGGGTATACTGTGTGTTTAATGCCATTGGGGGATCCCCTACCTTGGGATCTTCCTCTACGGCCAAGCTCTTAAATGGGATCAGTACTGTCAATAATTGGACCGTCTGCAATAAGCAATGGCCCAGAAGTGGAAAGCTATGGCCAATAGGAGAGCAATTGTGTTCCAATAGGACAACGCCAGATCACACACATAAATAGTGACTCACCAGAAGCTGCAGGAGCTTGATAAAAAGTGTTTATCGCCGGATTCTGGAAATGGTGAACGATTTTGCTGATGAAAAAGTCGCTTCAAGGGAATTCCATAGGGCGAGTGTTTCTTTAAGAGATGCATAAGCCAGGGAAATTCCCAATTACAAAATATATATTGAAGCATTTGCTATTTTCGAAAAAAATCCCAGACTAGCTTCCTTGTGTAAGTGCTTCCCCAATAGCAAACATTTCCGTTTGATGTTCGTTGAAAACTTTATGATCTATTACTGGAAATTTGCTAGGCTAATAAATGATGTATTGGTTAAATGCACGTATACGTGTGGTATATATACTTGTACATATAGATTTTTATAAGCCACTACATTGTATCTACATACGTCATTGCCAACAATCAATCGTCAATCAATGGTGAATATTAAATAGGTCTACTAGTTCAGGCGAGAATTTTTAATGTCTCAGTTTCAGGGAGAAAACCAGGTGTGCAATGAAGATGACACATAATCGAAACACGGACTCAGAGATTCTTTAGCAAATGATTATTATACTTTTTAAATAATTTACAAATAAAAAAAAAAAACTGAAAAAATTCAAACTTTCAATTCATCAAAAATGTGTTTATTTTTCAGTAAACAGTATACTTATATTGTATTTAGTTTATTTAGTAAAATAAAAAATTCAAATTAAGTTAATATTAAACAAAAATATTATATTTGAAAGATAAGCATAATAAAATTTTTTAATATGAAATTTGTTTAATAAAAAATTAAATTTTATCTAAGAAAATATTATTCAACAAAAGCTTGGTGTAGCACCCCGAAAACACCACAATCGTCATTAAAACCAGGTGTGTTGACATACATAGGTGTCAACTGTCGCTCTGATACCGCTATTTCTACTCGTGTAAGTGACATTGTGATTGCCGACATACCCAATTGTCGTAGCCTCATATGGGCTCGGTTGACAGGCGCATCAAGTCGAAGCGAATCAGTCAAGCGTAATTCATTAGGCATTATTTGTTTTTGTTTTTTTGCATCTATTTAGTTGTATAGATTACATTTCATAAGATCTAATAGACTTATTCAATAAAGTTTTTAAAATGGAAAATATCAGCAAAAAATTTAAAATTTGTTTTTGAACTTTTTATCGATTTTTATTTTTTAACCATCCCTAAAGGATCCGTCCTTATGTTATATATAAAATATATTGTATCATATTAGTTAAAGATAATATACTTTCTTATTTAAATATACTCATTCGAATTATTCTCTTCTATTTAAATTACTGTCATGAAGATATGGAATAAATAGACTAAATCGAAGACGATGATCTTCCCGAATGAGAATATCTACTGTTGTGAGAAAAGAATTGCATTTTGAGTTACCATTACGGACTTATTTCTGATATGGTAGCATATCTAACTACATGTGTATAAATATATACATTTTTGAAGAACTCACAACAGATAATCCTTGAGCCATAAATGCTATAGCTGTCAATATACTCCAAAGGTTAGAAAAAAGCCAACCCAGGTTAGTTATGATTGAGCCAGTGCTACGAGTATAACTTTAGACTTCCTTCTAGCCGTTTAGGCCCTAGTGGTAAACCAACCAACTGCTTCAAATGGCACTTTCAGTATAAAATGAGATTACAAGCGGTTTATTCAGCCTAGAGGTATTTCTAATTCAAACTAATTTTATTTTTACTGTTGATAATAATTAAAGGACTTGTTTGCCCAACAAGAGCAGCAAGGATATGTATGTAATAGGTGCTGCGTGGATGTTGTTAAGGCGGAAACTCTTCGAAGCTCCGAAATTCTCTAAAGCTATGAGAGGAAATTTTAGCCACTTGTTCTCTTCCAACCTTACCTGCGTGCAGGAAGAGTCGGTGAAATCATATTTGTCATTTGATTTCAACCATACTATCTGTACTGTTATATGACTTTAATATTCAGAATGTCGACGATGTACTTTCGAACAATCAGTCAACAGAGAGTCCTCTCGTCAGCTAACATCCTATTTTACCTGTCTCCTGTCTAGTAATGTCTTCCTTACTTTTAAATATTGGAATATTCACGAAATATTAAAAAATAAATAAATAATTATAATTTTTGTTGTAATCCCCCTAATAAAATCCCTCATTTAAAACGATTGCACTTTGCATTCTAAATAATGATTTTCGAACAACGATTTAAAAGGTGTCATATTCATTAATGCACATACATATGTACGATATAGTGCTATACGTATTGCAGGCTCTTACATATATACTATACATATATACAAGTTGCATAACATTGACGCCCTCGTCGAAAGTCAAGCTAATCGGCGTGCCATCACTGCCTGGTATCATCTTTAATTTAGCATATAAATCCTTGAAATTAGCAAATAATTGGCGTATCACGTAATAACTGTAGTATATATAAATATCTGTAAGTATATATATCCATGCAAATATCGACTTTATTTATTTAGATTTATAGCCAGACTTTGAAAGTGCATCTATTAGAATGAAGTACACTACTTGTATATGAATAGAATATCAAACGCGGAAGCTTTTAGAGAGTTTAATGTATGATTTTTGATATTTATACCCTGAACAGGGTATATTAACTTTGTCACGATATTTGTAACACCCAGACGGAAGCGTCGGAGACCCTATAAAGTATATATATAAATGATCAGTATGTTGAGCTGAGTCGATTTAGTCATGTCCGTCTGTCTGTCCGTCCGTCTGTCCGTCTGTCCGTCTGTCTGTCTGTATATATACGAACTAGTCCCTCAGTTTTTAAGATATCCTTTTGAAATTTTGCAAACGTCATTTTCTCTTCAAGAAGCTGCTCATTTGTCGGAACGGCCGATATCGGACCACTATAACATATAGCTGCTATATAAACTGAACGATCGGAATCAAGTTCTTATATGGAAAACTTTCACATTTGACAATGTATCTTCACCAAATTTGGTGAAGATTATTTTCTAGGGCAAAAATGTAATCTCCGAGAAAATTGTTCAGATCGGTTAACTATAGCATATAGCTACCATACAAACTGAGCGATCGGAATAAAGTTCTTGTATGGAAAACTTTCACATTTGACGAGATATATTCACGAAATTTGGTATAGATAATTTTTTAAGGCAACAATGTAATCTCCGAAGAAATTGTTCCGATCGGATTGCTATAGCATATAGCTTTCATACAAACTGAACACATAGTTACTAACAGAAATGCACCTGTGAAGGGTATTTAGCTTCGGTGCAACCGAAGTTAACGTTTTTTCTTGTGCGCTATAACTGTACCTATGTAAATACATTTACATACATGCATTACATATGTACAACTTGCAAAATTATTATTATTTTTTTCAATAGTGCGCATTAATTGAAGCACCCTGTATGGTTTGGTTTTGGTATGCTTAATGTAAAATAATTCTTAAAATTTTGAAAATAAGTAAAAGAACCGGTTCGAGACTACATTTTTTACACATAGTTGATAGGGTTGCTAACAGCCACAAAATTTTGAAACCTTTTCAAAGCCTTAATTAGTTATTTAAATGTCTACACTCTTTAGATACAAGTTTTAAGATTTTAAAATATATTTTTGAATTGGATTGCCACCTTCGAAAGATTAAAACACACTTAGGAAAATTTCCTCATTGTCTGATTACCGTTCATCTGTCAGTTAAGTTCTGGTTAACTTAACCGAGACTCCTGCTTTCGGTAAAAATCCTTTTTTTTTTAATCAGAACTTAACTAACAGATGCTTTTATATAGAGATGCCATCTTCTGCTCTTAATTGTTGCATTTATAGCCTTTTTTGTACTTTTAGAAGTCCATACATATGTATGTAAGTTTATGTATGCTTTGGTGTAAATGTAAATATATGAAAAATGGGAGCCAATTTTCATTTTTTTTTATGTTTTCCCATTCCACTTAATTTGCATGTGCATGTATTGGAATATCAAGATTTACAGGAAATTCCTTTTTTTAAATAATAATATTTTTCTCTAACGCCAATAACAGTAAAAAACAGGCGCGCAGTGAAGAAAATATAGCAGCCGTAGCTGAAAGTGGGCTAATGGATTGGCCGCCCAGACCATGTGATATCACACCGTTACACTTTTTCTTGTGGGGATACATAAAGCCTAAAGTCTAGGCGGACGCTTCGATTCAGGCCTTGAAGTAAAACAGCACGCGTGTTATTCGCCAGTTACCAGTCGAAATGCTCGAATGAGTCTTCGAAAATTAGACTCAACGGATGTACCCTCTGAGAACTAACCGCGGTCGAAATTTGAAAGAGATAATCTTGAAACAAAAATGGCAAAGAATATTATTTCGAATAAAAATATGTTTATTATCCCCATTAAATTTGAAGTTTCTATGATTTTTCTTTAAAAAAGGAAGGACAGGGAACCCTGAAATGGATCACCCTATAGCTGAAAAGAAATGACCGATTTCTATTATTTGTTTACTTCTTCGAATAAAATAATTATTTATTTATTTTAAAAACATCTCGTCAACATTAAAAAGTGACAAGTGGCCTTCGCGAAGTGTTTTGCAAAAACGCTTTGGAGCTTTGCCAATGTCCTGCGCTATGCATGGACAAAGTCCTACAAAAACTTATATTTTTTTGTCTGAGAAATATTTTGCATAGGTATACATAAGTATGTATGTATAATTATGTAGTTGTGTATGTGTTTTTGTTTGATTAATGGAAAAATACAAGGCCTATTTAAATGATTGCCGAGCAAAGTAATTATTCGCAGCCTCTGATAAGCACAAATACTCGAATGATAAGCGCTGCGTAGTTGCCACCAAAGATGGGTAGTCGGTGAAAATGCGAGCGGCCGCGTTGCCTTGAGTGCGCCAAGCTATAAATATACACAAGTGTAGCAAAATTTTCCATAAACCCAACGGTTGTGGTGCAATCGTCGATCGGTGGCAAAATTGCATTTATATTGCCATGAAAACAACAACAAACGGGCAGTGTTTGAGCAGCTTGTCAGTTTCGTTGGCACACCATGAGGGGCCGCTGGTGTCGGCTGTCACACAGAAACATGTAACGGCGAAACGGCGAATAGTTGCAAGTGCCACGATGCGCTGATGTAGCCATTAGGCCGAACTGCTGCAATGGCGATGGCGTTGGCAAGACGGCCGTCCATACAAGCGATAGGCAAGCAAAGCCGTTTCTATTTGGACTGCACGAATTAATGATGTGTGATTGTCTAAAAATAGCTGGGCAACGATTGTGACAGCGAGTGCCACAACAAAAAATCGTATTTGCCGCGATAAATAATGGAAACAGCTGCAGTTGCAATAACAAAAACCACAATAAAAGTTGAAAAAAAAACTAAAAAAATATTTAAAGTAAGGCGTAAAACTACTTTGCAAGGCTCGCCATTTGCAACCGCATCGGAGCGTTCGCAGCGCGGACAGTTATCCGGTCAGCTGAGCAATTCAATAGATGCGCAGTCAATTAGGCTAATCACAGGTCTAACGAACGGTTGTTCGACGAACAGCAATTAATTTTATTATCAGCCCATTTGTTATCTGCTAAGCAGACAATAGGCTTGCCGTTCTCCAATAAAGCGATTCATGGCATCAGGCTGAGCACATATTGGCGATTTACGAAAAAGTGAAAAGTAGCGAATTGAACAAACAACTGGTATAAATCACAGGAATGAATACAACATATAACTGGCATAACTAAAGTGAACTGGCATAAACAATAAGAAATATAATAGCAAGCGACCGTACCACTTTATAGCACTTGGTATAAACTGGTAATAACTGACATAGACTATTATGTGTAAACTAACAGACATTCTTCTACGCTTTTAGATTCGCGGTAGGCAAAGCTAGAAGTGACTCCAAATAGATGGTGGAGAAAGCATTATAAGTCGCAGGAATCAGTTATTTTCGGTCTAATTCAGAAAAGGTGACTAGGAAATTTGCTCTTCTTAACTTTTTTTTTCATTTTTCCTTTTCATGCATTCTCTTCAGATGAGTCTCAATTTCTCCCCACATGCTTTGAACTAAACATCGTTCGGTATTAGTTCTGGTAAGATTACTACAAAAGAGGTATTGAATTATAATTACGCGATATTAATTCCACCTATATTTTCAACAATGACAGACTTCGTTTGACCGAAAACTACATTGGTGCACAGCATCAACGCGAGATAGAAAGGTAGAGTTTGTTTACATTTCCGCATAAAGCTTGACGGTTCTTTTCATTTATGACGTTACTTGTGATTCTTGTCTCTTTCATGCACATACGGATCCGTATGATGAAGATATAGAATTTTTAGGTACAAAAAATTTAAGTTTTGGTTTAATAACAATTTTTCTATCTTTTAACCACTGAATTGAATTCTTTAAGGTCTTTATATACACTTCACAATCACTAATTACAGGTTATTACCTTTGGTGCCTCGTAAACTTGAAATTGAACAAAAACATAACAACAATTAAATACTCACTTAATGCACTCAAACAAAGAAGTGTAACAAAGGTAGTTGAATGTCAAAAATCATAAAATAAAATAAAAATAAAAGTGACAGCCCGACCACTTGTCGCTGTCAAAAGCAACTTTACGCTGATTAATCAGATCTTGACGCGACGGACAACTATACAAGGTGCAAAAACAAAAAGTGAACCTTTCTTTGTGCCGCTTTATTCGGCAACGCTCCAAAGCCAAGGGCTACAAAGAGCCAAACTCCGAAGAACTTCGAAAAAAAAAAATACTAACAGCTAAAGCTTCAATTGCAATTTATGTCGTTTTTACGGACATATTCGCACATACGAATAAGCAGATAACATATCATATGTATTTGTAATTTTACTTTTGCATTGGACTTTCAAAACTACACACGATCGCCTTATGTAACCGCGTACGAAATTGAAATTCTCTAGTGTGTTGAACTGTCATTTCTGCCGGTGGCCATCGGTTTTATAGTCGCTTAAGCGCATTTTTCTGAAATATTTCACTACAACAACAAAGACAAGCGAAAAAGGTGCAAAAAGTATAACAAACATATCTACTCCGCATTTGCATACGAATTCGGTTTCTTTTTCAACTCAATAAGTGTCAACACATCGGGTGACAACAATTTATTAAAAGCAAATCAATAAAAACGGTAATTTAATGCGAACCAGCATTTTACATACTTTATTGTGGGTAGACATAACAAACTACCATAAACAAGATAAAGACATAAATACCAACAAAGTGTTCGTAAATATGCGCATAAGCGTACGAGGGTACAACAAATAGATAGAGATCTATTCCCTATATTCTGAATAAGGTATGCGGTATCTCTAAGGCTTGGGTAGTTTATTTTTCCACAAAAGGTACATATCATAAGGTTTAATTCTGTGGCTTTAACCAACGCAAACTTCGAGTTTACTTCACATTCATTTTTGTAAGTGACGTCTCTGACTCACACAATTTCCCTTGCTCTCTATATTACAATGAGTGTAAGAAGGATCATTTTTGGAAAGCCTCACCTTTAATTAAATGAAAATATAAGAGATATGCGAATATTCGGATTCGTAAAAGTTTTCACCATCATAGAGTCTTCTCAAGGGAGGATTGCAAAGATATATAGAAGTGATTTAATATTGAGTGAACCAAACATAGATTTAAAACAGTAAGAAAGGTTTCCAAGAAAGATCACAGTAATGGATTTCAATAAAGAAGAAAGGTAGTCACACTGCCATCGAGTACTTGGGGTCATCCTTACAATGTAAGGTGATGAAAAACTAACCTTCCTATGAAAGAGAAGGCGGATTGCACCTTCATTAGTTAATATTACCAGATTTACCCTTCTTCCAGAAATTTTAAATTTAAAGAAGCTATTTTGGACTTTGTAGCATGAAAATGCTAGGGATTTGGTTTTTAATGAAGAGAATATCCTTTTTTATACCAATTTTCCTTATTTTGAAAACTTTTATTTGTTTTACTGGCGTAGATATCGCTTACGCGGTTATAGCTCTGTTAGAACATTTATAGATAACAGTAAACTGTATACCACCCTAGTAATATTCAAGCATGTGAAAAATTTCGTATAACTGAATATCATATTTCTGAGTAATACTTGATCGCAGCGACTTTAAAAACATGTTGCTTTAAGTACTTCAATCATAAACTATTTATGTTCTAAGCTTTATTGAAAATTACAATCTCTTTCCATTTGCACTTGTATGAGTCATTGGCGCCGCAAATCGAGTTTTGACTGATTGCTGCCTTGGCTCAGTCAAAATTGTATTTCTGATATAAAAGCAAAAATTAATTAATCAGTCCAATTAAACATAAGTGAATAAGTAGAGGACGCATTGATGTGGCATAAACAATAACGACTGTTTTTAATTTATACCAGTTTATACCAGTTACCTTTTCGTTACACTACGCCTCAAAGTCAGCAAGAAGTTTGAAAGTGCAATAGAGAAAAGAGTAATTTTTTATTTTTTTATTTTTTTGACTTTAATTTTTGAAAATATTTCCGTTCTCCTAATTATCCTCGCCACCACTGTATTACAAATTCACTTTCGTTGCAATAATTGTTTTCCCTTAACTTTGCCACAAATACCTTCTGTGCTCTAACACTATGACACATTAGCCTACATTTTGCAGACAAATGAATATGTACCTGCAGAAAACATACAACATTTGTATATATATTATATGTATTGTATATGTATATGTACATATGTATGTATGTATGTTGATACCCTGGCATAATGCAACAAATTACTGTGCTGAACAATTTATGTGGCCGAATTTTTATGTCGTGTCGCTGTTATTTTGGGCATACAAATTTCCCTGTCTCGTCTGTGTCTAATTTGCAATTGGAACTGTGCCAACAACAACAAACAAAAACACGAAGGCATGCAATTGCGACATAACCGCAACATCTCTATTGTTATTTATACAATATGTACATGGAAATATATATCTATAAAAATACATACACGTGTATACGAGTATATGTAGGTATGCTGTTGAGTGCTTATCGGTTTTATGCTTGTACATATGTGTATGCTTTAGCATTTCTTGGCACAGCGCAAAGCTTAAGAAAAAAATTAAAAAATTAAGCAACAACAAAGTAGTATTTTAATTTTATTGCACAATTTGTGTACTGCAAATACTTACACATGTATGTACATATATAATATCTATATCGAAAGCGAAATTTTCGCACAAAACATTTTTCGCTGCAATTTCATGCAAAAATGAAATTTTTATGTGCTCACAGTCGCTACTAAAAATCCACAACCATTAATTTTAGTATGCATACGCGCTTACATTGTTTTTTACTAACAAATTGCATGTAGATATTGTATTAATTTATTAGTCGGAAGGAAATAAATGAAAGGAAATGGAAAGGCGTCTCAACTTGACATTGATTTATTATTAAGCGACCCCACTTTTGCTGCTATTGACCTCCTCAGTGAGTTAATGCATTTTCGCTCTAAGTATTTGTTTTCAGCAAAAAAATAAAACTTTTACATTTTTATAGGCAATTCGTTCATAAAGTGTTAATAGTTGTCGACTGCGAAGGGGATTGCAGCGGCAGAAGAGCAAGGCGTATAAAGAGAAGAATTATGGAAGTTTTAGTTTTGAAGTGCTTTTATTTTTCAAAATATTCTAAACATGTGAAAGGTAGGAACAAGTTAACTTCGGTTACACTAAGCAAATAAAAAAGTTTTCCATCTAAAGACTGAATTTTGATCGGGCAATTTGTATGGCAGCTATATGATATATTGGTCCGATCTGAACAATATATTCGCATAATAAAGAGTTGCCTTGGAAAATAATTCATGTCAAATTTCGGGAAGATATTTTGTCTAACGAAAAAGTTTTTCGTACAAGAGCTTGCATTTTATCGGTCAGTTTCTAATAGCCCTGACAGACGAGCAAAATTAATGCGTATTAAGCAACGCTAATGCGCATTGAAATTTTATTGTGACAGACGACAGATTTGTGCATTTAGACAGCTGATTGTGAAATTTGTTTATTTATTAAAAAAAAGTGAAATAAAAATGAATAAGATAAATTATTAATAGAAATTTAGGTATTTTTGGAAAATCAATATAAATTTAACGAAAAAATTCGTTTATTATTAACTACGTTCAAAGATAGTAGAGTGAAATTAAAAGCAATAATTAATTGTAATGCAAAAAAAAGGGTGCGAAAAAGTTAAGAATATTGGAAAAATGGATAGCAAACTGTGCGTTGTTTATTTTCTGCCATCTAAAAACATTAAAATTTGTTTTTATTAATATACTTACACATAATTTAATTAGCAATATAAAACTGCTTACCTCTGACGCTGTAAACGCAAAAGAGGCGACAGACTTCAGCGGCATCTGTCAAAATATAGCAAAAATCGGCCAATTTTGGGCAGTGTTGCCTACTCAAATTTGGTAAAATCAACTAAAAGCACGAAATTCTTGTGCATTACAAACTTGCATTAACATGGGTCAAATGCTCAAATAAATGTAAATTAAGCCCGCTAATGCAAATTAGCGTTGTCGTCTGGCAGGGCTATAAGTCATCCATATGCAATTATGGTCAAATATCGTTGTCTAAATGAACTAAGCTTGTCACAATGACCATACACTCCATACCTTAGGCCATACATACCTTTCCATACCTTTTAGACGTTTCCTTCGTTAACCGAAAAACAGTTTTTTTTTCATAATCGATTAATTATCGTTTCCCATTTTCGCTGCTAGATAGTAATCGATTTCGATTTCAATCAAGCTTTTCTGTTTTCTGTGAACACATTTAATTATATATTAACACTGTTCAACAAATATGAAGAAAAATTCGCGACTGATGTGCTAAGTGGTCTGTGGGGTATTTGAGGTGTTCTAATCTCACATCTAGGTTTGTCATTTCAATAAAAGGTGGTGGTTTCATTGCCACACCCCTTGTCTACAACTTTTTTTTTTATTATTTTTGGTTTTAGCGACCCAAAAGAAACAACCGCTAACGTCACGAAAATGACTGTAAACTATACAAACTGGTGTAATTTAGCTTAAATCAAAAATTGAACTAAGCAGACAACAAAAAGTGAAAAGGCCACACCACTAAACACACCCAGGCGCTTTTCACTGGCAATCAAGTAGAAAATTCGTCGATTTTTTGCAATTATTCATGCCGCAAAATTTCCGCAAAAAATCTTGGAAAAGTCTGCTTACAATAAACATACATTTATATTTAAATATATGTGTAAATATGTAGTTATTTGCGCCGTTTATTGCGTCATCCATTCAGCGGCCACCGGTGGCTCTAAACGAGTTGCCACCGATTTGTGAGGGGAAACTGGCGCGCAATGAATGGCTTTATGCACTTAATCAACAAAAGCGTTGCCACAAAACCAACAACAACAACTAAAAGGTAATGTGCAAACATATAAATATGTTTGTAAATATACATATACATATATATAAATATATACATATACTTATAATAGTATATGTGTAGCACTGTTTAGTAAATTATGTTCGTTTCAGCGCCATAAACTAGTTACTCGTACTTTGTACAAAGCACACAAACAACAAAAGCAACAACTTAATTAACTGCATTGACTTAATGCGAGCAGCCCACTTAGGGTTTGGTCGGCTGGTCGCACGCCATGCTACAGTTGCATTGATTGCTTTTAATGTGCTTGACGCGGTCGCTAGGTGGGTGCTGACCACTGCAACATACCATTATCAGGGCCACCGGCATTCCAAAGGCACACTGCAGCAGAGCATACGTCAACATAACATAATATAGCATGGTATTGCACTGCCTAGCATAGCATAGTACAACATAGAAGGCTACAGCACAACATAACAATACTTAACATAGCGCAGTACAGTGTAGCAAAACGTAACATAGCATGGCATAACATGGCATGTGCATTTGCCTGGAAATTGCGCAAAAACTCTTAATCAATTTAGTTGACTAACTGTGTGCTCACTTAGTACGTATGTATGTATGTACTTATATATACAGTATGCACTCGTATGCCTCTGTGTTTGGGGATTAATTGTGCAGCGACAAGCGACAGTCGGCCGCCGCACGAGTTAGATTAACTGTGTCGATGCTGGAGTCCGATTGTCACCGTTGAGACGACATTAAATTGGCGCTTGCGTCACGTGCTAGTGAATGCTGTGCATCCCATAGATTTTATGATGATTGCGAATGCGAGCGCTAATGTCAGTATTAATAAAAGTGAATTGCAAGCGTATTCTGAAAATTGAGTACCTGTGGCTGTGTGTGTCCGTATGTGGGGTACGAAGTCTATGCTTACGGTCAATATTGCACATTTCTGTTTACATTTAGATGGTTATATGCATATTAGGGTGGTAGTAAAAAGATTAAAGCAAGGGAAAATAATAGTTTCGGCTTCACCGAAACTATAATAACCTTTGCAGGTGCATTTCTTATGCATGAATTTGATCGTTCAGTTTGTATGGCAGCTTTATGCTGCATGAACATTTTCTACCTACATTTAAGTACCACCCTACGGTAAATACAATATATTTGGAGCATGTTTAGTACTGAATAATAAGCTGAAGTTCATGCAATATAATATAAAATTATTTATCCCACATTTAAGTACCACCCTAACGTTTATAAATAAGTAATCGTTTGCATTGCTGCACTAACATTTAAAGCCTAATTCCTTCGGACAACAGCGTCTACGCCTTGTTTTACACAGCTTATTGACAAATTGCCTTGCATGACTGTAAAATTTATTTATATTGAAATATAATATTTGAGTCGCGTTCGCTAGAATTAGATAAAGCGTGCATTGCATTACTCCTAATTAAAATATGAAACAATAATAAATAAACGCAGCTATCGAATGGGGTTTGTCTGAAAACAGCGTGCCCGTCACTGCTGGACGTTCTTTCCTACTCAAATGGCAAGTGAATACAATTCGGAGAATAGTGAAAAAAGTAGGCTACCAGAAAGTATACCAATATATGTATGTATGTGTAAGTGGTTGGGTAAAAGTGGAGAAATTGTTTTGAAGTTGCACATCCCCAAATGAATCCGTGACTGATTTCTATATTTCTACCCTGGACTCTTGGACAGCAAGAAAGATCACTATCACCAGAATCTCATCCGACTGAAACGTGTCAGAGCTCCGTTGGTCTTATGAAGTCTAGCGCTAGATAACTGTGCTCCGCGACTGCGAAATTGCTTTGAGTGAAACAGAAAAGATTCATTGAACCCTATACTCGTACTCATCTTCCCTGATATTGCTTTCAAGGAGGCGTCTCAACAAATATGTGTTAGTTTCAAAGTGTTTTATTGATTCATAAGAATATAATCTCTTAAGATACACTAGAAGTTTTTTCATCTCAAAAGTTGGCTGTTTCCACTATTCAATGGGGTCGTAGTTATCTCTATCTGATGGAAACACGACGAAATCTAACCTTATCTACCCTATCGTAATCTATGTCTATTGAATCGTTTGAATGGCAAGGAATTCAACCTTCATAACGAAACGTGTGGGAATAAATTGAAGGCTGAAGAGTTTCACTGAAACACCAAATATGGTTTAGTCTAATGCTAGAATAGATCGACTGAGAAACTTCACTTAATATAGTTGGGTCTAACGCTAGGCTTCGACTTGAGAAAGTACATCAATTTAATTTGCTGGCCACAGATTGAACAGCTCAACCACAAAAAAGTAGAATATTTGGATAAAGACCTGCTTCTAGACCTATAATCTCAGACTGCTTCTATGCAGTTAAGAATTTTATAATTAAATGTCGAACTGCTACATTCTGAACTACTTAATTTTCGTACCCACTCTTTGAGAGTAATATTGACAGGCTTAACATAATTGAGAATACAGCACTTGCAGCGAGGAAATTGAAGTTCAGGGTGTTCAAAAGCAGAATTGCGGCTATTTATGGAAACAATTTTGGATAGCACACAATCTAATCACTAAATGCCCGTAACAAAGTACTAAAACAGGTAGAGACAGGAAGAGTATAAGTCTTAGAGAGTTAAGATCTTGAACACTTTAACGGAAGACATGAAAGCCACAGTGCATTTAAAACCATCCTTCTTTCTTCTTTACTGGCGTAGACACCGCTTACGCGATTATAGCCGAGTTAACAACAGCAAGGCTGTCGTTTAGTTTTCATTGGTAACCATTGCGAATGAAAAATATTCTGGTGGAAATATCTAGTCTAATGAATTTAGATAATTTGTCAATATTTGTTCTCACGACAGTCAGCTCTACTTAACTTGTATGGATTCGAATTTTAATCTGATTAAGGATTTTTATCTCGGCTGCATGCCTTAAAATTATTCGGAGAATGTTTTCTGCTACTAAAAAGCAAAAATATGAATCAAATATACAGAGAAGGTGATGAAGCCAAATTTTTTAATCGAAACCATGAGATTAACGATCGCTGAACCCGCGTGGAAGAAGCCAATAACGTTGCTAAGGATCTAACAGTCTACAGGAAAAGAAATTTTCAAACACGATTGAGAGATTATGGAGCAAATTAAACTTTTATATAAACAATGTTTGAATGAAGGAAAAGACAATTGCTCTATCAATATTGCTGTCAAAAAAAAATAGAAGAAGAAGACGTACTTTCTGTGATTGAAGAACTTTTTTATTAGTCAGAATAAAATATTATAATAATCGTTAATCATACAGTTGCTTCTAAGCTGTATTTGTCTTTAATTATTCAGTAGTAGTAGGCTTATTAGATCTTTTAAGCGCGTTTTGGCAGATACCTGTTAAACAACTTTATTGTATTTCCTTATAAAAAGTGACGAGATTTGTCTTTATTTTCGAGATTATCAAAAAGTGAGGTTTTTACTGATCTAACTTAAATAATGTTTTGATCTAATATTATAATATCGTTTCCTTTAGCACTAACCTACACTAATAAAATAGTTTTTACTTGCTACCCAATAACAGCTTTCATTGTAACGTGTTCTTTTCGCCACAATAAATATTCCTTAAACTTTTTTTTCAGTGTACCAAACAACTTATAGCCAAGCGTTGCGCTTTGAACTGGTTCTCAAGCAAGTAGTCTACTTAAACAACATATATGAATGTGTGTACATAATAAATACTTCCGTCACTACAAATAAGTCATGAGTGCGACAATTATTATTATTCTGTCACTTTTGGCTCAATGAGCCAATACACACACGCACAAGTCTATAAATTTCTATAAAAACATCGCTATGTGGCGCAGTGTGTACGCATGTTTTTCTTTAATAAATAAAAGTTAGTTAGACAGGCGAGTACTTGCAGTAATTCGAACCAGAACAACAAGTGTTTGCGACTGATTGGGCGTGTCGCATGCTGTACAAAGCCAAGCAACTTATATTTATAAATGCATGTATGTATTTGCATATGTGTATATTTGTTGTAGGTAGCGCGTTCCGCTATGCGCTTCCTGCTAACGGCAGGTAAATATTTACAAAAAAAGATATACCTACATACATACATAAGTGTTTAGAACGACAAAGTATCAGCAGTCGCTTATGTCACTCATACGCCCAGGGGTCTGAAAAATTCTTACAAGCATTTAAGCTCTGTTTGGCCTTCCGCCAGTTCGAAAGTGTGTATTTATTTGCGTTACACAAACAATTGTGCGTCAATACAGAGTTTGAGGGATTTAAGCTTTTTATTTCATTTACTTGTTTTTGTGGGCGCTGGCATTATCTGTGATTTGTGCACGTTGTTCGAATCTCAATTTCAATAAAATTCTTTTGTCGCATGCAACCGTGTGCGCAGAATTTTAAATACTGCGTAGCGCTTTGAGCTACACTTAATTTCACGCTTCGTCATATTTAATTTGCTTTTTTTTTACTTTTATTCGCCAGTTTCATGCTTTGTTGTAGCGTTATTCGTAACGTAATTGATTTCGCTCGAAAATTATTTGGAGCATTTGGCGCCGAATTAAAATTATGTGTCTTAATAATTTCAGCACTTCAAGTGCAAATGAAAATAGAACAATGAAATTGAAAATTTCGTTTTCATTTTCGAAACGGCTTATTCAGTTCATGTGTCGCCTTTCGGCACTTGACTCAATCATTTTCATGTTCTTTTTATTAACGCGCAGTGTCTGTGTTCCTGCTTTCTGTGGCATGTACGCTTCGGAATTCTAACTACCCGATTTCAATTTCGATTTTTCATTACTTTTTCTTATATTTCTATTACTTGTACGTGCCGGGCATGCCCAGTAAATTGTTTTTATATTTTCGAAAGTCTTATAAGCATTTGTTAAGTAAGCACTTATGCACATGTGCTTCCAATGCGCATTCTAACGATTCGCCGTCTATTTGAATTGATTTTCGAAGTCATTCGATAATCGCAAAAAAGAAACAAAATGGTCATAATGTTTCAATATCTGCTGTGAATAGTCATAAATTAATGGGTTGTCATCGGTTGTACATTGAAATCGGTAAAGGAAAATTATTATTGATTCACAAACTGATGAAACAATGAACCAATAAATGTCAATATGTGGAAAAAAATTTCGAAATATTCTAAAATGAATGAACAAGTACAAAGCTCAAGTAAAGCCGGATAAGGTATGCGCTCTCAAATTGAATATATATATATTTTCATCACAAACATTTAAAGACAGAAGTTTAGAATTCTAAAACAAATTGAAAGTAGTATAGACCGATATTCGTTATATAAAAAGAGGCGTGGTTAAACCACACTTTCCTCTATTTTGTGACAAGCTTGATTGTGTATGTAAAAGGCATTTTGTTGACAGATTGCAAAAGCAACTAGCTTCGAACGGTTGAAATTCATAATATCGCTTTAATCTACGTAGGCATGGTTGAAATCCGATTTCGAGTTATTTTTAAGGTCGTTATTAAAATAGTGTACTTGAAACTTTGTAGGGCTGGTGCAGTTTCTCAGCATAATCTCAACTGGACCTGAGTCTTCAAATAAAAAAGCCGGAAACTCACCATTGAACATTTTTATTTTATCTCCCATGTTTAAAACTTGTATACTACTCTTATGGTAGAGTTAGTAGTCAGATATTCTAATTTATCCAATATTTTCATCCCTTTTTTACTTTTAAAACAGGTTCAGATCATTAAATGAGCTTTAACGTTCTATGAAATATTAGAGAATCGAGTAATTTTTTTATGTTGATTAGTTTAGTCATCCATATAATTTTTTGGACATTTTTCGCATATCAGAGCTACTTTTGCAATAAAGTATAATTGGATAAGGATAATAAATAGGTGTTTTTTTTTTGGAGGAACATTAAACTAAAATCTGCTTATAGTGTACACATAATCCCACATATTCAAGAGCTAGTAACTCTAGTTCAAATGGAATTCGTGGCTAATGGATTTTATGAGCAGATTTTTAATAACCGATTTATAATCTGAGGCACATGATGACTCATGCACTTAGTCTTTGACCTAGTTAAATTTAGGTTAAAAATTCTGCCTGAACCAATAAGTGAGCGTGGTCAGTCGTTGTGAAAGAGTTGAGCACGCAATAGACCGACAACACTTTCTGTTTTGATAGTCGGTGAAGACTGTTTCAGAGGCAGTAACTGTTTGATTGCTGGAGCCGAAATTATTTCTGCATACACGTCAGAAACATTATCATGGGCAATCGAAATCAAGAAATAAAGGTTGTATTATTCACAAAGAGTTAACTTGTTTTCACTACTTTACTATAATTAAGATCACCAAAGTCAGAAATCCGTCTGTAATAGATTAAGAGCTCGAGTTGCCACTAAAGATTCTTCAAAACAGCTTGTTTTATTCACTTACAGTTTGAGGAACTCTCCGGGGATTCTTTAAGTATCAAACTTAAAACTGAAATCAATGTTAACGTCACAAGAAAAATTAGTAATATTTTTTTGCAAGATTTGAAGCTTGAATGGCACTTTTAAGTATAAAGAAAGACTAAGATAATAAATACGTTTAGTTTTTCTTAAGATTTTGGTGAAAGGCAGTTGAAATTTATTATTATTTTTTTGCTCTTGGTATCGAAAACACGTTTTTGAACTAAGGCGCTTTTTGCTTGTAACCACAAGCGCCAATTTGTTCTGACAAAAGCGTGTAAAGTAACCAGCTATTATTTGATTTATTAAATTTGCGTGCCCGGATACAATTAAGAACTCCAGAATTTGTTCAGGTAGCTAAGGTATAATACTTAAAGCGACAACAATGTATTTCTTTTAACTATTCGACAGCTGCGGCATAGCTAATTCATAATTACCACTCGTTCTTTTTAATAATTTAAATTTTTTGTCTCACAATTGAAATCTTTATGGTCACAGAAGTGCTATAAGCTGAGGTTTCATAATATTTGAATTGTTGAAATATTTAATTTTTGGCACGAATTGATTACCCTGCCGCTTGCCACGCCGCCAATAGCTACCTGATATAATCTATTTTGATGGCAGTACGTGCTTTGTGTGCTTTAGTAACAACTCAGAGTATATGTCGCATGTACATATTATAATATACAGAGACTTACATATTTACATATAAGCACGTATATATTCGTATATACAAGCACAAGTATATATGTAAATTTCCGAAAAAGTTTTAAAGGCAACAGGAAGAAAAGATGTGTCTGTGCGTCAATCATTTCTCCGTTTATGGTGAACTTACTACGAAACTAGTTTCAAGTAATAAAAGGAAGCCCAGGAAGTTTAATCAAATTGAATAGGCATGAATTTTAATATTTTTATGCTCTTCTTATTTAACTTTTTCCTTTTAAATACTCAACGAAGCGTTTATGAACAGCTATGCAGTCAAACCTGCCGAAGCTTACGGCTGCGAGACTGTGAAATAGTAGTCTAGTATGCTGCTGGCAGCAACCACTGTTTCACTCACTTGGTAGGTGTCCCTGTAAGAAAAATCGCTTATTTGAAGAGCAACTTTCTAAGGCTGGTCCGGCTGGTTTATTATTAAAAAAAAAAATTATAAAACCTCGACTGCCTAAGCTACAGACAGCGAGAGATGCTTTATTTTAATGGTCTTGGAGACAAAATGAGCAAATGGGGATGTTACTTCTCAGAGATCTCATAAAAAATGAACTGTTTTTTCATCTACCAAAATTTCAACTTACAACTTTGATTCTAGAGATAAAGGCTGATGTTCTATGAGATTACCACCAGCAAATTCTTCATTTATTAACATCTTCAGACAGACACGCATGGCTAAATCGACTCAGCTCGTTTCACTGATCATTTATATATAGGAATATTATGACAAACTTAATATTCCTTGTTCAGAGTTATATGTAAAATAAGGACCAATTCTTTTTCAAATTCCAGTTTGTCCGAGAGAAACCAACCCATACTTTGCAAATTCTCAGAGTTACTTCAAGAATTCAAAAGTTTGCGGCATAAGCTTTTGCCATTAACAAGTTAGCTTTATAGTCTGAGAAAAATCGATTCAAATACTGCATCTTCAGCGAAATATATTTCACAGAAAAAGTATGTGAACCAGAATTAGTTCAAACAGTCGGGTCTACGTAACCGGAACGCACCGGAAAGTAACCGGAACCATCTGTAAAGAACGTTCTTAAGCTAGTGCGTTTTCGTCAGCAGATTGAACAAGCTCTAAAATATCACAACTGTAATCGTTGTCATCGTAATTTTTCCTGCAAGGTCTTGCAATTTCTTTGCTCAGTACTAGAGGTAGTTAGTTTATGTTCATTAAAACCGATTAATATACCATGCATGTAATCGGTGTTTATGTGACGGTAGCCCACATACATACATACATATCAAAAAGCGATAATAAAATAATACGCTTTATACAATAAATACTTCCGTAATTAATGCCACATAACGAACGACAATAAAATAAACCGACTCGCTAGGCAAAATCAAGACAAATTTATGCACACATTTAGTACTGAAAACCGAAACAATAACTTGTAAATGCAGATTAAGCCAAGCAGGCGTTTAAGTGGCCGTTCAAAAGCTCAACAGACGCAGTTGATTACTTCTGATTACACTTGATTACCGGGCGACATAAAAGCGCACAACTAAACTATTTACGATTATCTGCGCATTCAAGTCACACCTACTCGTTTGTCTGTACAAATATTTACAAAATCCACAATTATTCCAGAATATTAAAATGCAAAGCAGATAGTAATTGTATTAGCGACAGCTTTAAATATTTAATCATAAATGTGCGCATATAGGCGATAGCCATTACAACGCGGTTACACCTTGATCGACCGAAATGGTTCCGTGTTTTGTTTACAAACCGAAATTCGCATTGAAAGCGTATGCAAATGGCTAAGACAAGGTTCGTTTATTCGCATTCTACTATTGTCTAGAAATTATTTTTATTACTATTATTATTCAATGTAATGTTTAGCCCTTCGTTTGGCATTGCGAATTTTAATTTTTATTCCGACTTTTTATTGTTTAAAAATTATTTGCTTTTGAGTATCACAATAAGCACTGTCACAGCGCCTTCCTGATAGTGGCTGATTGTTGCGATTCCATTGATTGATGCCTTTTGGTGAAGTGCAATAAATTAAATTAAATATATTTTAGAAATAAAATATGGCATTTTTTTACCTACAAGGCAGTGAAACCCTTCGGCATTACTGCTATTAGAATAAATACATCGCTATACCAAACTTATTTCAATTTAAATTTGCTGCGGCATCCAACCATTTCATTCCTTCGCCTGCGGACTGCCTTTTTTGTGCCTTTTTCACCTTAATTCCCCGATTTGTTCACCAGCGTTTTTTTCTGTACTCAGACTTCGGCGTAACGCATTCTGTAAAGAAAGTTGGCGCTAAGGAGAAGGTAGTCGCCAATGCTGAGGCCTACTAGGCAGTAAAACTGAGCTACCAAAATGACATCGCAAGGTGGAAGGATCGTTATAATCGGTGAATCATCTTCGAGTTTGCTCAAAAATTCGAATTGCGACAAGCAAATTTGTTTACTTTAACTATAGAAGGAGTTAGGTTGTAAAGATTGACAGCTGTCAATTATATATGCTATAATAATGCGCAGAAAATGAACTGATAACCAATAACCTTTTCTTGTCTAGCTGTTTAACGACACCCAAAAAACATTATATATTATGTTTTAGTGGCACTTGTTAACAAGTTTTGATTGTTTTGGTTTTCAGATCCCTACAATAGGTTGACAGCTCAATGGAAATTTTTGTGGAACATTTTTGAAAATGATTTGCAAATCTTTTTCGTACAATTTAAATATTTTTTTTTTAATATAAATATAAGATTTATTTAAAAATTCTTTTTTATAACTGTAACGTTTTCTATATTTCTTTTGTTTAGTGCTGTTTTTTTGGCTGCGACGTCACGCCACAATTAGCTGATTGTCAAATAGTAAAGTCAGTGTCTCTTGAAAAAAATGTGCAATATTTCTCATTTTATCTCCAATTCACATTTCAGATTTCCAGAAATTTGTTACATTTAATTAAGCACAACAATATGTATATGTATGTATGTAAGTATGTATATTCGAATATTTCGAATTTGCCGCTTTATATTTTAAAATTTGATAAAAACTATTGCAAAGAGACATAAAGTGTCAATAAAAATCACCACGAATAAATTAAAAGGTAAGTTGCATGGACGTGTATACACATACATACTTATGTATAGACCATATTATATATGAGTGACCTAAATCTAAGCAGATTATTTATGAAGAGCAATATTTACTCGACGACTACAAACGGTTTCCTAAAAATTAGCATACGTTTTTGGCACGAAGCTAATTGTTATCAGATTATAAAAATCATGCAGAAAGCAGCAAAAAGTGGAGCGATTGAAAGATGTACATATATATGGGCATACATATGAACACAATTTAGAATGTAGAATTAGAAGTAGAATTCATAGAATTTTGCTTATCACGCTTTGTCAATTTCGATAATTCGACGCGATTATTAACACTAAATTGACTTCAAAGCTGTTTTAATTCGCTGGATTTGATCAGGTACATCATTTTAGTCTTTTTATGTATTTTATATTATGCCTTAAGCCAGCAGCTTCTTATATTTGCATATTTTATATATGTCTTTTGGAGTTTAGCTTCCAAAACTTATTAAAATACATTTAGACTGACAGCTATTTATCTTAATAATTCTGGGTAAGAATGTGAGATTAGTTTTTGTGAATGAAATGAATTAAAATCGCTTGTTGCCACTCACAAGCGGAATCGAAAACAAGAAAACGGAAACCTAACGAGAACTGAATGTACAGAAACATACAAATATGTATATACCATTTGTATATGTATGTTGGAAAAAATAATAAAAAACAAATCGAGATAAATATTGCCCAGATAAAATGAATGAGAAGCTTGCCGGCATAGTAAACGGAGTGACAAAAAAATTCATTCACGAATACAAAATATGAAAAATATCCATTTCTAAGATGACAACATAGGCTTCCGAATTATAGCAAAGGTGATGAGAAAAATCCCTTTAATATGATATCAATGTGATTTTTTACAGTTCTATTTTACGTTTTAGGTTTAACTTGCATAGCAAAACGAAATGAAGGCATAGCAAATAATAATTTTCTGTAAACACTGGTATATTAGATTAGGGCGTTAAAAATTCAGATTGATGATTTTTAAGTCTCAACTTTTAGATCTTTGGTATTGGGAAAAAAATTTAGTTAAATTTTTCGAGTTTCTATAGAGCTGACAGTTCTTGACAGTAAAAAAATCAGGTTCATTCCGTTTTCGTAAATACGCCTGTCTTGGCAATGGCATATGCTACAGGACCAACACATACTTATTTATGGGCGACATGAATCATACAAGAGTCTTGTTTTTTATTCAAATTAGTCTCCATAGCAGGTTTGTTATGATCTTATAACATATCCTCAGTCCAGATATATGTATCTGGGTTCAGGAACTCTGACATAGAAATAATATATTTGAAATTGTCTAACTCTGACACGTTGTGGATCAGCCGAGGTAGCCCCTGCAAATCTAATATACCACGTTTGTGAATTCAATTATGAAATTGCCCTGATATACTATTATTTATTACACATGGTATTATATAATAACATAAATAAGTGCACAAAGATCGCAAGCAAATGTCAGACAATTAATTTGTCTTATGAAATATTCATTGATTGGCGCTTATTAATTTTGAATATTTAATATAATTTTGCCATTTATATTTCATAGTTTATTTCAATAATAAAATAATAAAATGAAACTGTCTACATATGATAGAGGCTTTCAGATGCTGTAGGAATTCTAATATCTGTTATTTTATATGATTTATTAGCGTTTGCGCTTGTGCAGTGCGAAAATGAGTAATTAACTCTCCTCCCTGTTTTCTCCCGCATAAAATTCGTGTTCGGAATAATTAACGGTAATTAATTTATTTTGCTAATTGCATAAAAGACTTAAATACATATGATTGACTTTAAAGTCGTTTAAACGATAATGCATGGACACAACAGAAAAGTTTGCTCGTAAGTGATATCGTTTATATTAGAATGGACCAAGAATATGCCTGCAACGTTTCGAAAATTAGTTTTCAAATTGTTACCGATTAATGTGTGATATATATAAAATTGAAATTAATAAATTTTCTCTTTATTTTACTTGCCGCTTTCATCATATACCACAGCGCACCAGAGTATCTATATAAATTTGTACATATAAACTCATATTAAGGGTATTAAAACAGTCATGTCGAAACTAAATTCATTGTTTTTTGTTGTAATTAGGTCTATTGTTTGGTAGTGCCTGGGCAACAAGCGTGTAAAAGGCATAGGAGAATTGCAAGATTAAATATATAACATTTTATAAGGGGTGCCTACATAGGAAACGCAATGTTGCTAACTTATTTGGTCTAAAACTTGACGCTAAATTATTGAGTAATAGAAATTAAAAAAAAACGGTCTGTTAAAATTAGAAAAAAACTTGGAGAGTAGTGGTATAAATCAGAAAAAAATAAACTGGTATAAATAAAGAAAACTTTTAAATAAAAAACCGTTATAAATAAAATGAACTGGTATAAAACAAATTAACTGGTGTAAATAAATGGCGACTCTGTGAAAAGTTTTTTTTTAATTAAACAATGCTTGGAGAGTAATGAATTGAATAAATTGGTATAAATAAAATAAGCTAATATAAATGAAGGCAGAATAAAACGCGATTATCCCATTTTGTAAAAGGTGTTTCAAATTCAACAAAGCTTGGAGAGTAATGAATCGAACAAGCAAATGATATAAACCAAAATGGTAAAAAGAAACAGAGAAAGAATATATAACGGTCATGCACTATGTGGAGGGAACCACTTAACTTATTATACTCAATTCTTTTTTTGGCGAATCGAATACGGCTAATTTTTCACCATAAACCTCTCGCCTAATAATTTCCAATAACTCTAAAATACCGCTAAAATTGCTCATGAGACACCCTGTTCATCATATTAACGCATATGCTATGTACATACATACATACATATGTAAATACGTAAAGTATGAACAGCATTTTCACCGACAATATTCAAAAGCAGCAGCTTTTAAGCGTTAACTACTTACAACTATTAACCTTTTCATTTCGCCACTAAGTCGATGACCTTAAATAATCACATGAAATGCGGTTAAGCGCGCAAAAACATTATTTCTTTCCTGCATTTTCCACTTTTTAAGCATTTTACTATTATTTACATTATACTCGTATTACATTTTTGTTGCTTGTCTTTTGTTGATTTTGAGCCACTGATTTTGTTGGACGGATTTCAGTGTGTCAACGCTGCTTTTTTGCTACACGCATAGAGCTGCCTAGCTACCTACTGAATATTTGCGTGTGTGTAGGTATGTGAGTATGCATAATTATTTTTTTTTCATATACACTTTCCCGTCATTATTGCTGTCATTGGCCTGAAGTTGTAATAAATTACAACAGAATTACTCATAAGCGGGCGCGCTCAAGTGGTTGCCGGCCAAGTCCGAACCACGATCCGAAAGAGAAACGCACGAACGGTCACAGCTGCAAATGAGCGCTCTTGCATTTATACATACATATGTATACATATGTACGCATTAAGCCGCGCCGACTGTGACTAGGCGTGCTTTTGGAGCACCCTAGCAGCCAACAAAGGTCAGCGTGGGGAAGTTGAAAAGACGTTGCCGCCGCGCCGCTCCACCTTGCATGCAACCGTGACGAAAGCAAAAACTAGGCATTCATAATAAGCGTACAAGAGTTATTGCAATGTGTGCATAAAAGCTTTTGTCCGAATACAATAGCGCTCATTGCTTGTTTCCACTATTTCGGTTTTCGTTTTCTTTTCGTTTTTTTGTTTGCTCCGCGCACAGTGGACAAGAGTGATGCAATATTGCAATTGGTTTGTGTGGAATTGAAGGTCATTATTTTTTTCTGTCGTATGCCTCTCTGGAGTTTGTTATTTCTGTTTCGTTGGCGAGTTTTTGTGGTGTCGTATTTTACAAGAGCGCAAGAAAGGGATAGATGGATGCAGAATTACATGAGCAACGCAATGAAGAAGCTTAAAGTTTGAACTTCTCTTATCTTATTAAATGGTAAATAATAAAAAAGAAGACGTTTTAGGACCATTTTCTCAATGTCTGGTTAGCAGGCATAGGTCACTTAAGTTCTGGTTAACTTAACCAAGACGGTAAAGAATTTTCTTTTTTAACTAGTTTTTGTGGTGTCGTATTTTACAAGAGCGTAAGAAAGGGATCGATAGATGCAGAATTACATGAGCAACGCAATGAAGAAGCTTAAAGTTTGAACTTCTCTTATCTTATTAAATAGTAAATAATAAAAAAGAAGACGCTTTAGGACCATTTTCTCAATGTCTGGTTAGCAGCCATAGGTCACTTAAGTTCTGGTTAACTCAACTAAGACGGTAAAAAATTTTCTTTTTCAACTAGTACTTAACTGATGGATGACTGCTAATCAGACATGTGTTAACGCTCTGCCTAATGCCTAAGCAAAGTCATTTCCAAATTGGATAGAGCTAATATGGCAGTTCAATAGAACTTCTTCAATTTAATCACCAATTGGTATCTAAAGGTATTACAGAAGTCGCACTTGGTTGCATAATCTGAAGAAACCCCGTTAATATAGTCCTTTCCCATTTCAGTCGGTTTTGTCCGATTGAAACCAAGGCAGATTTTTCCCACTTAAGATTGTCCTCTTGAAGCGTTTCCCAAAACCAAAATGGGGAAGTTTTTAAAACTCACTAAAAGAGATTCATTTCTTGATCTTTAAAAATGCTTTGAATCGATTGTATTCTTGAAAAGTATTTGGATATTTTTTACCTTTACAGCAACCACAGACGATTCTATCAAATCTTGTTTTAAATCTCTAAAACTATGTATTCGAGAAATCTCAGTGCCGCTACAACAACATGAAACTGATATGATATTTAGCTAGGTTAGTTAGCTAGATAACTAGGACACTCCCAAAAAAATGTCGGAAATATATGCATTACAAACATGCCCATACTTTGACAGTATGATTTACTATACTATTTTACAGAAGAATACTTAAAAACTTAATTCTAATATATGTGTACATAAGAATTGCTTTGTTTTTGAATATTATATATCACCATATAGAGCTTAAAAGTGAACCTAGCTATGCCAAATTAAATAAAGTCGATCCCTTAGAAGCATTTTTTTTATTAGAAAGTTAGAGGCTGTAGTTGAAGGAGAAGAAATGCGAGCAAAGTTTTGTTTACTTAAAACGAAAGGGCGATTATCTCGGAGGCCGAAGTCTTGCGGCAAAAGTTTTAGTAGAAATTTGAGAAGGGTTAGATATAATCTATAATAAATGAAGAATTTTTCCGAGAGAACAATTTATACAAAAAAATTCTCTTACCCCAAAATTGTTATTAAGAACACTTTTGAATGTAGGGATTTTTGTTTTTTTTTTCAAAAAGAATCTCTTTGTAATTAAAAAAAAAAAATGTTCGAAGAGAAATATTTCTCCTTTTTAACCATTTTTACGAGTTCTATTTATGCTTTTATTAGAAGCAAAAAAAGCTTCTAATCTAAAAAAGACATCTTGAAATTTTTTAATTGTTCAGTTTAAGAAGCTTTTTGAGTTCTAATGTATCATGTCATGCATTTCATTCTTAACGAGTGTTCGATTGCTCGCTTACTTAAGAAAATAATATAGTAAATATTATGGTAGATACTAACCAGGTCTACATTAAATAATAGCGAAGATGTTTAGAAGCTCAGTGGACGATATTTAATATGGAGTCACTGTTGCATGTACGAGTATGTATGTATAGTATATACACAAGCGAGTATGTGAGTGAGCATGTGAGTACTCGTTTGTGGGCAAGCATGTCGAAACCATAATTATGTTTTACATGGTTCATTGGGTTACCTCGAAAAAGGGTTAGTAAGCAAGCGAAAAACTATTGAAATGCTAACTATATGCAAAGGAAATTAAAAAAAAGGTGATGAAGAAAAACAAAAGCAGGCGAAAACAACAATGAGACAACTAGTGAAGACGCAACAACAAAAATATGCATGATAATTAGATATATGCGTATATGGTATATATTATTTACATATGTACATACATATGTGAGTGCATTTGAGCCGTTTAGCGTTATTGGCGGTGCGGAGGAATCGTATGTATGTATATACATATATAGTATTTGTTAATATCTACGAGTATGTGGACCAAGTGCGCGGCGCTGGTCTATGCCAACGACCGAGTAGCGCGCCAGCCGTTCAATCAAAGAGCCAACCAACCACGTGATGGTTACTGCCATTGTTTCGAACCCAACTTTACCGCTGTAGCGTTCACTTTTTCGCGGGGGCTTACCAAATAGCGATTCACACACACACCCACCCATGCATAAACAATTATTTGTATGGTTGTTGTTGTCGGCTATTACGATCGAATTGAAGAAGCGAGAGTTTGCATGAAAAGAGTTTATATGAAAAAATAGGTTAGAGTACGAATTGGGGTTGACGAAGGCAAAGGTGGAAGTGAGTATACAAACAATTATAAAAAAAACAACACGAAGAAGATGTTGAATATGGATCGATAACGCTTGCTTTGCCAACCATTGTTTAATTTTATAGAAAACGAGAGTTCTGGCTGATTTGCATACGCGTGTGAACTTATGCGAAAGAGAGCAAAGCCAACAACAAAACACTACAATAAAAACCAAAATATGCGAAACTATACGAGATTATGCAGATTCGTCGGTTCAAGCATATGTACATACTTATGTATATATGCGTGTTTGTATCGGATTAAATATTGAAGGCAAAGAAGCGAAACAACTGTTTCACGCCTCTACTAATTTTTAATGGACTTTTGGGTGTTTTGCCGCTATTTAGTATTTGCTGAACTCAGCAGCTAAAAAATTAAAATACTTGTAGCTATTTTGTCAACATTTGTTCGAATTTAGGTGTTGAAGAGTGCGAAAATGCCGAAGGAGGAAACCCACAAAAGGTGAATAAAAAGTTAAGCACTAACAAAATTAGTTTCAGATAAGCAGCGAATGAAGAAATAAAAACAAAACAAAAAAATGTGAACTTTTGTTGCACCGAAGCAATAACTTCACAAACGCAAAATATTCCTTGCAAGACCGGTCAGTTGTAAGGCAGTTTGTATGGCAGCTATATGCTATAGTTATCCGATATCGGTTCCTACAAATGTTCAGCTTTTTGGGGACAAGAGGACGTGTTAGTTCGATATCTCAAAAACTGTGGTACTAGTTTGTATATGTATGTACATAAATACAGACAGAAAAACAAACTGGTAGGTTAATCTTTTTTTCAATTTTTTTTTTTTATTTTTACATTTTCTGTTCCGCATCTCATTCACCCAGCCAATTTTCGGACAGATGTCATCAAAAAGTTCCAAAAAAAAATTGTTTATGTGAAAAAAGTTCTATTGTAGAATAAAAATTTCTAAGAAAAAAATGTCAAATAAACAGGCCAGATTATCCTACTGACCCCTTAAAATCTAAGTCTCACTGACGGAAGGAAATATTTAAACCTAATCGCCGACTATTGTGTTTTAGATGTATTACGAACGTGAAGACCGCTTTTTGGACACCATATTATTTTTGGAAAATTGTCAACAATAGTGTTTCGATGAACAGCATACATTTTTGGACCCCTAAGTGGAAGTATCTACGGAGCTATCTGCGCAATATCACTGTTATATGAACCAAGTTTCTTAAGAATAAACCCACATATTATTATACATATGAAGAAACAAAAGAGTTCAATCCATGTCTATTCGAGATATTGATATCTTTAAGAATATAAGTACAAAGAAAAATAAAATAATATATTTTATGTAGGAATAAATTAGGGTAAACTTTCAGTTACCCTAATACATGGTACAAATTAAAAAAAAAATTTAAGTTTCTTCGTTGGTATTCTCTATATAATTCCATTTAATTAGTTTGCCTGTCAAAATTCGTAGAACAATTTCAGAGGAATTATTAAATATGTGAAACCACAATTTAAACGTGTTTTTGTTGCAGCACAAACTCAAGTTTAAGGTTTGGCGTGCGTACTGAGTTAAGAGTTTAATTAGTTATGTATATTTTTAACAACAAAACCGACTTTTTAAAGTAGATGATCTTACTATATTCTGTTGTATAGAGATTTATTTTCGTAAAAACAATAAAAGAGTGGTGTTTAAGGCAAATTAAAAGAAAAACTGCGCAATAAAACTATAATAAAATATAAAAGTGCAGCTCAGTTGCGAATTTCTTTGAGAATTTTTGATCAAAATAAATAAAACTAAATTTAAATTAATGAAAAAATAAAATCATATTGAAACCAACCTTTTAAACTTTTTGTTGTCGTCGGAAAGAATTCGTAATTGCTTTTCCAAAACTCTGATTGTATGGCAATTGATTGGCGACAACACCACAAATTAGATTTGTCGTCAAGTTTTGTTGTTGCTTTCGAATTTGTTGATATTAAACACGCACACACCAACACTTATAAAAGTCACATTTCAAATTCAACAATTTCGTAGGATTTTTCAACACTCAGTAATGTAGTTTAGTAAAAAATATAATTCGACGGCACAAACATTAGTACGCTTAACACTCAAAAATTGTTCGTAAAATGAAATAATTTTTAAAATAATATTTTTTTGAAGTTTGAATTTTTTTATTGAAATTTTTTATTTTTAGTATTTTTTAATAACTTTTTCGTGGTACTTTTTTTTAATTTTTTTTAATCAAAAATTGTATTAGTAATCGAAATCGATTTTATGTTTCAATATTTCACACACTTCGTAAGCAGATATTGCTTGTATTGCTGCTGTAAATATGCTTGCATGTACTGTTATGTGTATTTAAAAGCACCCTTGCAAACGATTCGCTTCACTTCTTCCTGAAATAAAATATTTTCAAAAAAAATTATAAATTTGCAAAACACTTTTGTATGTATTTAAAGCACTTTTCGGATCATTTTCGAAAATATTGACAATTAGCGCTTTTGAATTTATTTTTAATTTTAAATTTTTTTTAACTATTTTCAATTTTTTTTATTTTTTACTATTTAATTATTTATATTGGAATATTTTCGAAAATTGTTATGTGTATTTTTTTATTCATTTTTAAATTTGTTATACTATTTTCCATAATATTTTCGTTATTTTTTTTTTGTAAATAAATATTTGCTAAAACCGTGAAATTTGTGTATTTATTTAGCATACGAAATATGCATGTGTGTGCGCAATTTGCGCAGAAGTGTCTTTGGCAAATTTGGAAAACTTGCCAAGAAATCGATTAATCTATTTTATAAATAGTTTTGAAATCGCTTGCGCTTACTACAAATTCGTAAATATTGAACTTGACATGAGCAGGGGGTTAGTCCAAATATTGACAGTGAGCAAATTTTTTAGATTCTGAAAAATGTTTTGCGCCATTTTCAAGGTTTTCAATTTTGCAGCGCTAATTTGTCGAATTTTCGGTCAGAATTACTACCTATTAAAATATTACAATATTTTCAAAAAAAAAAAAATATTGAAATCAACTTGGAATTATTTTAGTAACACTTAGACTTAGACAAAAATTAAAAGCTATCACAACGGAAATTGACACATTTCCAAACAAACATTATTCCCGCGCAAAAACATTTCAAAATCACTGCACACACATGCATACATAAACTTCGCGCTGAAAGTAAACAGCAGATTAAAAGCTGCGTCCGGCCGTGTTTGCGTTTGTTTTATAATAAATTTTTTTATTTTTATTTCTTTTTTTAATTTCGCATTCATGTCTTCAGTTAAGCAATAATGTGGGGCGTGGAAATCAGCAGACGCACTTAAAACGTTTTTTTCGCGCACAAATCGCCCGACATATTTCTCATGTGTGTTCTAAATTTAGGCGTTTTGTTTTTAAGTTTCCTCGCTTGCTTATAATAAACGTTTTGTGGTAAATGGGAAGCGTCTTTGTGTCTTAAGATTTTGCATAAATTATTGAATTTATTTGCAGTTATTTTTGTGCTGTTAACAGTCGCGTTCAACGACAACTTATTGTCTTAACAGACTGTATTTATTCGAGTTTTTGTTTTAAGATTGTGATTATTGAGTTTCATTTCGTCACCTAAAATGCAAAACAACGTATCATCAAATGAATCGAAGTTGAGTTTTTATTTATTACGACTATATCATATTACATACTATACACATACAAATGTAGCATCTAGATTTCAGCTTCCGCTCTCAGATTTAACCAATATATAACCAAAACTCAAATTTTGTTTCAATATAAGTGGTTTCTATTATATCGTTTTTCCTTGGCGTGTAATTTATGAAAAGTGATGTTATGTTATTTTGCATTCTAAGTGACTATATGCATTATATTTTTCATAAAGAAGTTTATTTTATTAATATTTTTATGTTCATATAAAATATGAAATTTAATTTTTTATAATTTTCTTTATTAAACATCTTGAATTTGAGAATTTATATTTCAAAATCGTCATTGTGTACGCATAATTATAAAAAAATCGTTTCCAAGATATATAATTTATTTTTTTCACTATCCATTTTCGTATTTCGTGCAATAAAATAGCAGCAATTAAAGTAGAGGCTGACCTCAAATATAATGTTGGCTTAAAAGATATGTTGGCATTATGAAAATACTAAGCATATTAGCTTTCTAATGTTCAAATTTAAAAAATAATAATAACAATTTGCACAATTTTTAAAAATCCGTTTGTTAATTTATTTTTTGTATTATTTGACGCAGTAATAATTACTTCTCAACTTTCAAATCTTTTCTTTCAACTATTTACAGTCGAAGCCAAGTAACAGTTAAAATTTAGACGTAACCCTGAACGGGTTCTCCGAACTTTAAGACTTCTTTCTTCGGAATTCAAATGAAGAAATAAAATTTATTTTAATCGCTAAATTTAAGTTAGCTCTGAATATCAGCTGAATAAATATGTATATATCATAAATAGAAACAGTCACGGGTTATTGATACATTATGCATTTGTGAATATGTATTTGTGCTAAGACAATACGAAAAACAGCTGAAGTCAGAAAAAGTTAATGCCAAAAAGAAAATGCAAACTCGCCCAGACTATGACAACGCTTGGTGAATCATACAATTATTTCATTTTTTTTTAATTTTTTAATTTTTTTTTTGAAGTTTGATCAGCATGTGATAAATATTTACATAAGATTAACGTATCAGGTACGTTCAAAAGCTGATAAGAGGTTTACTATGCCGGTTCTCATTCGATGAACAATTTTGGGTAGAGAGTTTTTTGTTTTTGATTTTGCCATAGATCTACCTTAATACTTACAGCGAATTCTGTTTTTACACGGTAGAATGGGGTCAGAGTAAATATAAGAAAAATATAAGTAAGAAAGATCATGAAAAACATAATTAGGTGCATATCAAAGTGGCTTTATTATTACATTTTTTTGCTGAACAAACTTCATTTCACCAGGACTGGGTGCTTTTTTCATTACACTAAAGGGTTAAGCGGGTCATAAAGGCTCTTACCACTAGGGTCGCTACAAAAAATAAACATTTACAATTGATATCTATACTCGGAGTTTTTCTAGGACATCCACAGTTGACTTTTGTTACTTTTTTTTAATTTTGAATCAAGTAATCGAACGCATTACTACAAAATCACAAAGGGATAATTTAGAACTTTTTGACATCTATTGAAAGTTGGGAATAGCTACTTTAGCTAAAGCTCCCAACTCATATAGCATATAAAAAAACAAATATTTCATATTCCATTAGATCAAATTATAATATATTAAATTTTTTCATCTTGCCAGTGTTGGAAATTTTTCAAAAAAAAAATTATTTAAGGGATAAAAAATTAATAAAAAAGGATTATTAAAAAACGACTATAAAAAAATAAAATTAAAAACAAATAAAAAATAAAAAAAAGTATACTTGAACTATTTTTTAATTTAAAAAAATTTTGAAGCTTAAAAAAATGTATTCCCGATTTTTTAATTTCATTTTTATCTCGCCATAGTTGTCAAATTTTACAACAAAAAATATAAAAGACTATTAAAAAAAATTAATATAAAGTAAGACTAAAAAAATATTAAATACCATTTAAAAAAGTGTTTTCGTATTTTTTAGTATAAACACAATTCAACAAAAATTGATTAAGACCATTGGGATTCTGTCGTCACCACTTCATTTACGCGCTGTTACTTTTCAGCAAGTTCGTTTGAGTTTCTATCGAAAATCAAACTGATATTACAATATTTAATTTTAACACTTATTTCATTTGATACATTTTTTGGAGAGCACTTATAACTAATTTATTAAAGTTATTATTTTTTATTTTACTTTGACATCTTACTATATACATATTTCGTGTTATAATTTTCATCCTTATTGTTATTATTATCATTATTATTCAAATTAATATTGTTATAATTATCAATAATAAAATATTAGTCTAATTATATTCAAGACATACTCATTGGTTCAAATTTATATTATTAATGTATATTATTTTAACCGTTAATTATTTCTTATTGTTTAGTTTTGTGACTTTTATTTTTTTAACTTATTTCTCCACAAAATATACAATTGTCATGTAATTGTGCCATGACATTTACTTTTTAAATAACACAACATTATAAAAATTTTGAAACGAAAAAAGAGCTTAAGTCGTTTTTCGATTTTTGTGCATCGCGCTGCTTAAATTTTGAGCAAAAAAGACGTAGAAAAAATTATATGGAAAATTTAAACGACCGCCTGCTTCGTTAAGCACTGAAATTCACGGTTCTTTGAGAAGCTGTTGACATTCGTAAAGTGACTTTGCATTTTTTTATTGAACGAAAAGCCGATAATAAAAACTGTTTCCTTTTTTTAATTTATGTTTATTTTTATTTCAGCTTTATAGATTTTATTCAACTTTTTCGTATCTTGCAGAATTTTTTTATTAACTCTTAATAACTTTTTTTTGTAAATTTTATTGTAATTTTCAAAACTGTTATTTTTTTCTTAATAAATTTCATTTTTTTGAAAAACCTAATTTTTAATTTTTGCGTATTTTTTTATTTATTATTTTATTTATATTTTTTATGTTTTTTTCAATAATTTTTTCACCACTTTGGGCAATCTTCTTGGTCGCTTCCCAAATTTGCCATAATTTTTTATTCGTTTTCTTAATTATTGTTTTTGTATTCGTTTAACTGCACCCTCTTTGAATTTATTGTTATTGCCTTAACGGTAACGGCATCTTTGTTTGAGCACACCATTTACCGAAGAAATGTCGCCACTAACACGATAATGCGCGCGCACGAAAGCCGAAAAGGCAGGAAAATGCACAAAATTTTATTTAAAAAAATTAAAAATAATAATAAAATATTATAATTTAAATTTAAATATTTCACTATTTCAACAAACAACAAGAAAAAAATATTAACATAAACGCGCGCTGCGCATGCTGTTACGGCGCTCGTGTTGTTGTTGAAATTTACACGCTCCGCTTACTTTTTTCTTTAAATGCTGCCTGACATTTACACTTTTCCAACTCGACACAAATTTACTTGACTTTTTCGCATTTAATACGATAATTTTTCTTTTTGACTGATTAATGCACGCTCGTGGGTTTGCTGGTTGCAGCAGGACGCTTCGCTAGCCGGTGTATTTTCTTGCGTTTACGTTGCGTTCGGCGCAAATGAAAAACTTGAACTGATCGGAAATCGAGGCGCTGCCGTCTCAGCAAGCCAATACAGTACGGACCAGGCGCACTCAGCGACGGCGACCACTCAAACACACGCGCGCACACGAGAATAAGAGCTCGTCAGCGCTGCAAAATCAACAGAAGAAACACGAAAGCGATCGAGGTGGAAGCAGTTGGCTTCGGCGGTAGCGCCGACCACTGCAAATATCTGCGGCGGCAATAGCAGTTCGAACGTCTGCGGTCGAAGCTAGCGCATTGGCGCAAACAAAGCTAACAACGCCGAGCAGCGATCACCTACATTCCGCGTATAAACAACGCGCTGAAGTGAGCGACGCAAATGCTTGGAGAGCAGCGCGCCGCAGCTTTGGTAAGTTAAGTGGCGAAGGTATAAATGTTTCGCTGAAGAAACCGCAAGAGAGACATGCGTACAATTTGCTTGCTGCTTAGGACAACCACCGACCGACTGCAGACGATGGAGGGATGCGGGTGCGACTTTGTGCTTTGTGCTAGCAGCAGTCATGAGGTCGCTTTGTGGGCTGTGAAGACAAGCGCTGCGCGAGGCAACAGCTGTTGGGAAAACAAAATTTTATTAGCATTTTGCTAAGTGTAAACCAAAAGATTATTTATTTTGTTAGCACAATGCGTGAGTGTGTCATATAAATTTATAGTGCTGATAGCACACGCACCTAGTCAACGGCGCTTGCGGTCGCTCCATTGCGAGTATCGAAGATCGTTTGCGCTCTCATTGCAAATTCAGTGCGGTGCCGTGAATTGCAGTTGCAGTTGCAGCGCAAAATGTATTTGGAGGTAAGTAATGCGCGCTGCGCTTAAATCGCTTTCGGACAGCGTTTTGTGGGGCGCTACTTTTATATGGTCATTCGTGCATTCAAGGAAGTACATTCGGATTTGCACGAAGTCGGTTGTGTTTGTTTAATCAACACAGTGGGCTGGGGACTGAGAAAAAATGTTCAAATTTTAATTTAACTGCATTGCTCAACCAGTGCTGTATATTGTACTATGTATATCATCGTATATCTATGAACTCAAGTATAATTATATATAAAAAAAATTTAGAAGAATTATTGAGAAAATAAAAACCTGAAAGTAATTCATTAATTCAGGTAAGAACTGAAACAAATACCAATATGATAGTTTTAGGTAGCACAGACCAGCCTTTAAGTGGTTTTCAAGTGAGATCCCTGTTAGGATCACCTTCTTCGCTAACCTCCGTTCATTCTAATTCCCAGATATCTTGTGTTTCCGCTGACAACAACAACACTCACGTTTACGTTCCTGTAGCACTATTATGAAAAAAGGTGGAAAATAATTTGCTGTAAGACGGCAGTATCTACAAAATATTAGATGAAATATGGTATCACAGAGGTCTGTTTTTGGATTACTAAACCCAAAGGAAGGGTTGATGAAAGGAAAACGGAATAAATTTTTCGGAAAGAAATTTAAATTCTCTTCGGAAGATTTTTTTTAACATTCATTGTCGCAACCTTGACCTCTTTAAATAAAAGATTCAATATTTTTTCCGAATAAGAAACTTTTAACCACTTTTGAGTTGCTTCCAAGCGGTTAGTGTACTTATGAAAAGTTTGTTCCTCCACTGGTAGTTTCGATTGCCTGCAGAGGATGTAACATTAGATTCTGCACAAGTTGGGTATTGGAGTCAGAATTCATCCATCGGTAGTCAAGTATTTAAGTATTTATTTATCTTGCTCCAAGGTGCACAATTTATATCAACTTCTTCTCTTTTACTTAGCCTTAATTGAATCTTGATACATGTAGGTTTTTGGACCGAACGAACCCGAAAAATAATAGTCACCACTGTTTTTGCAATTTTCCACCAAACTACACCACTATTCCCACGACAAATGCGTCTGTTCCGACACCCGAGTAAAACCAAAAACCAGATTACAACAAAGCGCAACCGCCAATGCAACTTTTTAAGCGCCAATTTTGTGCGCCGTTGCGTTCCGATTTCGAAAAACCACAAATTATGTATTGCATTAAAAGCGAACGCTAGAAAAAACCAACAAAAAAGGAAACAAAAATAGCTCGAGCTACCGAATAGCGTTAGCGGAAAGCAAAATAAATAAATTTTCTAGCCTAGTTGGCTGGCGCTCTCTGGCCGACTCTCTCAATAAGCGCTCCCTCGCTCTCACCGTTGACTGGCGGCGAGCGCTTTGCAATATTAGCGGCCTTTACACGGTCAGATATGTGTGACAACATGGCTTGATGTACAAGTTTGACGTTTTCGTTTACACGGTCATGCATGTGTGTGAACTTCATTTTCGTTCAGCTGTTAACAAGTAAACATGGCACGCGCATTAGTGGCAGCTCTTCTGATTGAAGAAATTTTAGGAATGGAAGAAGAGGAAGAAATTGCAAAAAGTGGCAAGAAAAAACGAGTTTTGGTGCAAGATTGGCGTAAGAAAAGACCAACACGCTCGCATACAAATTTGTTAAAAGAACTGGAAATATCTTGCCCAAAGCATTACAAATGAATGAAATGAAATGAATTAATTTTACATTTTAAATTGTCCAAGCTAGCGTTACCATGCGTTCATGCGCGACACCATTACTCTTCACTGTCTTTTTTCGACTGAAAAAATGCACTGCGTGCGTCATGCAGCCCTTCACACGATCACACTTGTGTGACACACCAGCAGAAATATTAAACAAGTTTAAAAACTTTGAACATGCGTGACAAGCATGTTTTTTACCCCTTTACACGGTCAAACTTGGTGTGATGTCACACATGTTGTCACGCATATCTGATCGTGTAAAGGCCGCTATTATGCTCATGATTTAATTAAAGTCTTAATCATGTGTGAATTAAAAACTTGTTTTCAACTAACAATCAACAATGATGATGACAGCGATGACGCTTAACGCTCGAGTGGCCAGCACATATGAGCACATGGATTTGTACAGTTACAACATACTGAGCGCACATTTGTATATGTGTATGTATGTACATATGAAATGTTTAGATTGTTAAATGTGTGCTAATATATACTATATGTTGATTGATTCAATCAGCTGTGCTTGACAACAGAATAAACATGAAAATATCAACTCTCTTTAATCACTCACAAACGCTCTTACTTAAGTGCTCTCGAACCGAAACTAGAGAATCTAATAATGTGTGATTCACACATTTTTAGACGATTTGAAGCTCTCGGGCTCGCGCTCAGACGCACTTCATAGTGTCGGCTTCGTTGTTTCACGACTGCGCAGCCGAACGCGTTACTTCGGTTGAGTTGGCTGCGCGCCTGCGCTTTGAACTTGTTTACATTTCGTGCACGTTTCGACTTTATGACGCCGGGAGGGGCACGCTTTGTCAATGCACTTTGCCTATGCAGATTGTTTTAGCAATTATAAGCGTTATTAATAGACAGCAAGAACTCAAACAAAGAGAAAACCAACGCAGAATTTTGATTCGCACTTTCGAGATTTGCTTGCGTTTTTTTTCGTACGACTTTTGATTTTGCAGGCTTAGGCTGCATAGGCCGCGAATTTTCGCGAGAAAGGAGTAATGCACTCTTGGGTGTTTGTTCTTAGGTAGATACTCATTATATTTCTGGAACTATATTTAGTGAAGAGCAGAGCATAAAGGAAGTCGAGAATCTTTTAGGCATAGAAAACAAGCTTAGAAATTCACAACGTGAAGTCTCCAACTTGAGCCAAATTAGTACGGATAACGGTAACGAATAATCCTGTATTCGTATATATCTCGAGAATAGCGAGAAAGACCTGCAGGTAGAAATTATTTAGGTTTAAACCAAGTCCAAAGTTCATATTGCCTACTAAACAGAAGGTAGCTTTGTAAGCAGGAGTATGAAAAGTTTGATTAATATAAGCCTAACTAAAGTAAACACAGACACTAAAGATACATAATTTTATCGGATAAGGATGAGAAGGAATGCTTGAGACGGGAAACTTTCTACACGCACCGCCTCGAAAAATTTGCAGGCCTGCTATCTATCGGCTTAGTCACATGTTACAATTTACTGAACTCGGCTTAGTTACCTACAAGCCTCGCAGTTCAAGGAACTGGTTGAAATATCAGAATTAGCTATCAAATTTCTGTTAAACTTCACAAACGGCCCGACATAAATTTCAGCTCATATTAAGAATGAACCTACACCTGACATTATAAAGAACCTGCTTGTCTATGGCTGGCGTGACAGATAGCCAGAACACCTAACCTAATTTAACTTACAATTTTAAACTATAAGCTAGCCGTACAATGGTCATATGGTCTACTTTGCTCGGCGAAAATTGAAGCTTGAAGACACCAGAACCTCTAACACCATCACATTTTCTTTGCGATTTTCTTTGAAGAACACAGCACAAGGATTCCCTTTTGAGAGTTTGAAATAATTTTGATAATAATAACAAGAGGACGTGACATAATGAGGACTGCAAACCTAGTAGCAGATGTCATTGACGTTATTTCGCGGAAGAATCCATAGTCGCATATCGAAACTATCGCCCACAATTTTGGCATATTAACTTAAAACTATGGTGGTGAGAGTCGGCGACCAATATGAAGAAACGAGGAAGCAATTTTCAAAATGTGTAAAATTCTCAACAAAAATAGCTTAAGTACCAGTTAACAACCCGATACCGTGAAGCTTGCATCAACTCTGTATGTAACTGTATTCAAAATTTGTTTAACTGTGTAATCGTTAGCATAAAAATTTATGAAGAAACACTGTACAATCCAACGGTAAGTAATTAGTCATTTTCTGCAAATCATTCTTTCATCGGCGTGTGGAGTAGGAAATGACAAAATGTAATGATTAATGGCAAAACTATTTTTGCTATGCACTTAATGTCAATCGGCGCAAAAACAACAATTTATATGCGTAACGCAAACTGCACTTTTATTTTTCATAAGCAAAAATTAAGCGTCCGACAAGCAAATTACTTAGGGTGGGCCGCATTTTTTGTTGAATGCTGTATTTGGAAATGTTGCTTAGACAGAAAAGTGGTGCTTATAGGTAATTCGAAACCAACCTGAATCCTTTTTTTTACTACTAAAGGAATTTTTATTGACCTGCAAGCAATTTGAAGTAATAATTTGGAAGGAAAAAGTGAGATAATGTGCGATTTGTAATCTACAGCATGCTTTGAGAGTTAATATCAGACAATCCTTGACTGAATATTGAATAATTAGGCGAGCGAAATTTTCTGCAAATTAAGGGTGTCCCAAATGAATGCAAGATTGGACTTAAAAATTAACGCAAGATTTAAATTTGTCATCAATTATGTAGTAAAGTGTTGACAGCCCTAAAAACAACAATTAGACAGCTGGCAGTTTAGGCTTACGATAAAATAACGTGTCTTCATTAATAAACAGTATTTCAAAAATAAAATATGGTCGAAAAAATAAAATCGTGAAGTGTGGAGACATTTTGAAATTGCCACAAATCTTAGTTAATTTTCGGACACCCTATATATATAAATAAATAGTAAGTTTTAAAATTGAGGTTAAGTTAGCAATAATGCATATTATATTGCGGATACGATTATTTAAAATTTTAAATATTAAAAATTATAAAAAGTATTATATAAAATTTAAATTAAAATCAATAATTGGATTACTTGAATATGAAGAAAGATTTGGCAACAAAATTTTAAGATTTTCTTTAAAATTTTTGGTTTAAAGTTTTTTACTATAAAATTTAAAAAAAAATGTAATATTTGTTTAAAACTTTTTCTTAATTTCGCCAAAATCTTGGTTCCAGCGGGTTTCAAACTCTTCGCGAATACTTTATATTCTGGAGTACACTTTTCCAATCAAAAAACCGACCACCCTAATAAACATATACTGCCGTAGCTCATAAAAACCTATAAATTTATTTATAATCGTGTGTAGGTAGGTAAATATGACATGCCAGAGATCGCAACGAGTTACATATGGTACATATGTACTTACATACATACATACATATGTACAGCCATGCGAGTTTATCGTTTGTGCCTACGCAAAAATTCGCTAAGGTCACTCACTTGACTCGCAATAATCGCATATGCTTTTAGATTACTTTTTGTAGCACAAAGGCATGCGCATGCGCAAAGTGAATTTTGCACTGCATTTATACTTATACGTCTACACACATGCATATGTACATATGTAGGTATGTATAAAGAAATATTCGCGTGCTTCAACTGCTTTATTAACTTTATAAAGCAATTAGTCATGATTACGTTTTTATAATTAAAAATAAAATTAATATTGAAAACTTCGCCAGCCTTCATACAAAATGAAGCAACACTAAATGTAAATAGTCATCATATTTTTCTGCTAACGCCTAGTTATCTTCCAGAGATTTATTCATTATTAATCGTCGCGAATCCAGAGCTTTTAGTGTTACCGAAATTATGGTGATGAAGAATATTGGATGCTTTTAAGAGAACTTTGGGTTTTGATGATTTGAAATAAAAAAGCAAAAAACATTTTAATATTGTTTCCGATGAACTTTTTATCTTTACATTCACGGATACGAAAGTAGAACCACTGATACTTCGATTATATCAGTTCCAGATTTTTTCCTCTCTTTCTTGTTTCCATTAGTCCGAATAATTTCTTCGTTTTATTAGAAATAAGTTTAGTTCGGAATTAATTTAAGTTTGGTAGCGCTCACGACGTAGTTGGGAACAATTTCTTTCTTGTGAACATTTTGTAAGATTAACATAAAACTAAGAATCACTGGCTACCCATTTGGGCGAGAATTAAAAAAGATAACCGGGAATATGATTTAGGGTGAAAGGGCTATATTAAAAGCACTTAATGAAAATCATCACAAGGCCATAGAAGGTATAAAACTTTATAATTCCTAATTAATTATGAAGTCGAAGCTTATTGGCGATGTGATCGAGGTCTTACTCGAAAAAGATAACTCATATTTTTGTGGTGGTTTAATACATATAACTTATACTACCATTACCCCAACCGTTCTTCTAAGTCGATTTTCCAATGTGTTACCCAATATATTTACATCAAGTTCTGTGTGAAACTCAAGTACTCTCAGTTAAGACAAGATCTTTTTCGAAGTATAAGAGTTAATGAAATAGGGAAGCATGGAAGCCTTGAATAAAATTGCAGCTCTTTTTACCGGTTGTTTTGATGTCTGTCACTAAAAGTTTTAGCCTACAGCCTTCAAACTGGTAAGAGGACTTAATATTCATAAAAATTACGATAAATGAAAGGAACATAATGTCGATTGTAAAGCACATTTTAAAGGTATGAGTGGGCAAAAGCTTGAGTCTATTAGGCATAGTTGAGAATAGACTGTATGTAATAGACTGTATATACTATATGTTTTCCAACTTGATTGGAACGATTCGTTTTTTTTCGAAAACAATGCTGTTGAGGTCAACACCGGTGACTAATGATAATAAGCAGTCACATTCGTTTATGTTCGATTATGCCCATTGACATAAAAGAAGCGAGCATTTTATTCAAATATACCCTGTTATTTCAGTCTTAACTGTTTGAGATTTTGACATGCTTCAAACAAAATAATGAAGAATCATAACAACGGCCAACGATATGAGCTTTCGGAATATTTCTCTTGAGGGGTTAGTAAATTTCTTTTCGCTGTGGTTGGCATAAACAATGCCTTTGCCAAAAATCATCTTGTATGTCATAGTCTCTGGAATAACTCTTGCCATCAGTGCTTCTTCGGACTGAATAGGTAATTGAGAAGTAAAGTCCCCTCTCGACGAACAAAAACCAAACTCTATAAGTCACTCATTATTCCCGTCCTGCTATATGCTGCAGAGGTATGGACGATGACAACATTTGATGAGTCAGGGGTACAAGTTTTCAAGAGAGTTTCATTGGCCACGGCGAATACCGCAGTCGTTGAAACGATAAGTTGTACGAGATATACGACAACATTGACATAGTTCAGCGAATTAAAAGACAGCGGCTACGCTGGCTAGGTCATGTTGTCCGAATGGACGAAAACACTCCAGCTCTGAAAGTATTCGACGCAATACCCGCTGGGAAAAGCAGAGAAAGAGGAAGACCACCACTCCGTTGGGCGGACGAGGTGGAGAAGGACCTGGCTTCGTTTGGGATCTCCAATTGACGCCAAACCTCGAAAAAGAATAACGACTGGCGCGCTATTGTGAACTCGGTTATAACCGCGTAAATTTCTAGATAGGGTTCATGATACCGTTAAAACCCGAAACAGCATTTAGTCATAATGTCTGAGGTAATAATTTCAACTGATGTAACTAGCGACTTATGACTAAAACGCAGTCATTTGTTCAACCGGACACACCATAGAGATACATATATTCAGCAACATATATTTCAATCAGGAAGCTTATACTTTTGCTATTTTTCGCGAGCAAGCAAACATTATTTATTATTAATATCTTTAAAGCGCGCACAGAAATGGGAAAAATTACAGCAGCGCTATGACTTATGAAAGCGAGAGTTCAGCGCACGAAAAACATACATTATTTCGGTAAACACAACAACAACACTAACAACGGTGCGCTTGTGTAATTTTGCAAAATTTATGCATAAAATTATGCACGTACGCGTTGTCAGCTGCATTCAACATGCACACACACAACCACACGAATATGTACATACATATATAAATACATATACTATATCATATGAGTGTGTAAACATATGTGCATATATTTATGTATATGAGTGTTGAGTTGGTCGGTTAATTGGTCAATTTAGTTGCGCGAAAATATCTAAGTCACTTTTTAGCAATGAGGAACTCATATATTTTCCTTTTATTGAGGTCTACAAGGTGTTAATCGATCAAGTGTACGCACAATATGCTAAATAAAGTACCGTAACATTGAAATTAATAGCAAAATAGTGAACGAGTACTTTGTATTTAGATTAACCCATACGTGGAACCACATGGGTACAGTTTCTTTAAGTTAGGGTTAGCTAGAGCTAGACGCCGGTCTTTTGTGAAAGGAAAACATTTTAGATTGGTATAAAAAAGTCTCCAAATCATCAAAGCATTTTGCGAATAACTAAATTTTATAATTTTTCTTACCAAATTATTGTACATAACAATTATTATTATTAATTTTTATTCTAAAGCACGGAATATCTCCAAGCTGAGCTCACACATACATATCTCTCAAAAGTCTCATTGAGAGTTCACTACCGCTTTTCTAAGACTGGACTAGATTTAGATTTACATATGTATATAATAACCTATATAATGTTTTTTTAAATTTTTGGCTCGTAACTTCTTTTTCCAAGTGAAATGTGTAAGGACTTATGTAGTATGAAGTATGACTCCACCAATTGAAATGAATCGTTTTCAAAGCTTTCAAATTTAAATAAAGAAATTTTAAATGATGAATTTATTTAAAACATTTATAATACTTTTCTATACAAATATTAGATTTGTCTAGATTAGCGAACAAACTGATCAAGTTTTATTTCACTGTATCAAGGGTCGTTCTGACACTGAACAATTTGGGTCTTAATCCAAAAACACAACTCAACTAAGTCCGAAGATCTCACCTATCTTTGGTTTTCTCATCATTAAGTCTCACGGATCGGTTACTCATTGCTTTGTACAGCGTTTCTGTACAACACTAGCACGTACGCGGATAACGGTAATTGACAGACTAAAAATAAAGTAATTAGATATTTAAATTACGGTGTTCAACCCACAATAAGGCTATTACGGCGAACATATTGAGAGAAATAAAATAGACCTTAATTAAATTAAATACCGGTTCGTCGCGTGGATACATGTGGTTAATGAGGCGTGGCTTATATTATACTTACCAAGTTACTTACTTCGGATAAAGCGAGTGCGAAAATAATGCTGGATTTAATCAAAGTTATTCTGAGTATATTTAAAGATACTGTCAATTGAAAAAAGTAATTATTAGAGTAAACTAGTAAGGAAGAGTTAGGTTCGGTTGTAACCGAACATTTTGCAACTTGCAAAAATCAAAGACCGGGAAATTCCTACAGGTGCTGGCAAAATTTTATATTGAATTTCCTGGGTTTCATAAAGTACCTGAAGTTTTTGTACGAACAACTTTTTTATTTGTGAAGGATATCCTAGCTTCGGTGTTTTTTTTTTGGTTTGTATTATTTCGTTCAAATCATGGACTCTTAGATATGTACTATGTATAGCAACTGTACTTCCTAACTCCTAGCTTGTGCTCTGTTTACATGCGGATAATATTTTAGCTTGTGTTCTTTTGCTACTCACCAACTAAAGAACGTGTCTTAATGTATGTACTTACCATATATACATATAACCGCCGACAATAATTAAATAATTATAAGCTTCATTGCAACTAATTAGTTCACATCTACTACTTTACTCGCATATAAGTATGCTATCTACAAGTATGTACAAAAAGGATTTTTTATTTTTTATTCAACATTCACTTTTTTCACGATAAAAGTCACATATGTATGTAAGTATAAATTAACATTAATTTAATGAGTAAACATTATGTTCGCTTTTCCACAATTAAAAATTAACAGCACAGCTGTTCAAATAGCAATTTTCAGTCAATTGAAGCTGTGGAGACCGTTGGAAAATCCATTAAATGATTGCCATTGTGAATACAGCACATATTTATCCATATGTCAATATACAAACATGTATGTGTGTGTGTGTAAAGCAACTGTAAATGTAACTGGTCAGTGGAGAAATGCAAAAGCAGCTAATTAAACAATTTAATTGCCGCTCTTTTTTTTTTGCTGATTTGCATAAATGTCATTGTTTCCATGTCACAACAACAATAGCAAGTGCAGTAAAAGTCATAGACGAGCATTGTGTGCAAACAATCGCAACTCTAATAGTCGCTTATGTTTGTTTGTACATTGTACTGCTATCCAAAGTGACATTGACTTTCAAACGCAAAACTCAAAAGAAAGCATTTGTGTAAATGCTTAAATGTTTTTGTTCCACACAATATATGATCCCTATATGTTTAGATGGCTTTTAGTGTGTGGGTGAAGTAACAATGAACGCCAGACGGCAAAACAAGTTCGTATTGTCTCGATCAGTCTAAATACATATGTTTGTTTGCACAATTGATAAAAAATTTCACTAAAATTTTATTGAAAGTGGAAATTTACTTCCAAAGCTCTTAGTAAAGCAGACATACTTAATGTATGTAAGCAAAATTTAATCCTATATTAAGTTTTTAAATTTTGTAGAACCCTATATTTATCGTTAAATTAGTTCCCAGCATAGATAAAAGAACAATTTAGTTGCACATACATAGTATGTATGCAGAATAAATACATAAATTGAACGTTAAAAACAGGTCAGACTGCTTTTGTTCCGAATTCATTGTGCTCAAATTGGATTTACCATGTAATTTTGTTAAGAACCTTTCTCTAAAACAGTAACATTTAGAAAGAACAAGGGATCTAGCGATAAATGAGAACAAATCACAATGAAATTCGCACCTTGGTTTTTTTATAAAAAAATAAACAAATCTACTAACATCCATTAAGTGGAAAGCTGTGAATAGTCTTAGAATGTAGTATCGACTGTTGGATTATCTTAGGTCGCTCATTATGTCAATTCAAAAAATGATAGAGTGGCTGCTCAATATATCACAGATCTGTCAAGCAGGCTTTCATTGCAAATCTTCTCGACTTGAACGGACCGAAAGGCCTTACAAAATTCATAGAAGTTTAGGTGAAATTTTAATCAAATTATCGGACTAGTGTTCTAGTAGTATTTCATTAAAAGATTCCTGCTTTCATATTAAAACAAAGATGGTATGAAAACCCGTAAAAATCATTTCTGCGAAAACGACTTGAAATACTGCTTTAGTCTACAAAGAAGACCAACTGATAAAAAAAGGAATATACCGCTATGACAACCAATGTCTAGCTCAAAGATGACTGAACACGGTTAAATAATAAAGTCAAACAGAGACACATATGTAGATGTACCATAAATCCCCAACAATCAAAAACAAGTGAGGAAAAAATAATAGGGATTGGTTCCAAAAGTTGTATTGTCGCTCAGGAAACGAGAGTCTATAAAAAGTAAATATCTGATATAATACTTAGGTATATAAGTAACTACATATAAGTCTAGCTCTTAGCGAATAAAGGGATGATGAAGAGAACTATATTGATATTAAGACAGGCGAAATGTCTCCAACCTTAAAAAAAACTATAGTATCATTCATATTGGGTATTTTCAGTTGGCAATTATAATTTTCAAAAATGAAAAAGTTATAGCAAAATAAATATCGGCATAATTAGAAGAGGCGAGTTCTGAAAGTCTCGGAAGACAGATTCTACAAGTTCACGGATAAATATGCTAAACAGATTTAAGCAAACTGTCAGAAATCGAAATAAGAATAATAATATTTTTAATTTTGAGCCAAATTTTTATTTATTCATCGAGATGCGTCTCTACATATCAAGCAGCTGAGATTAGCACCACAATTCTGCTAAAATTGGCAGTGTAAAGGACTCAATTTATTTCCCAGCTGAGTAGTTCCACAAATTACAGAGTTGCTCAGACACGACAATTACTTTATATAAGGTCCGTAAGACAAAAATTGCAAGAATTTTATTTAAGCGCAAAGCAGTCGTCTACAACAGATGCCTGCACCCAACAAAAGCTGCAAAATTAAGTGACAACAATGCAACACGAGTTGATATGGACATGCCAATGTACATATGTAAAGCATTCACATAAATACATATGTATGTATGTACATATATCCATGTAGGCAGTGTATGTAGGTGGTCGGTTGTCTGCGCTATATCCGTGAGATACCAAGGCACGCAAAAAATTCAGGTGAGTCGCAAGCATATTGAACTATTTGACCTTAGCGATGTATATGTGTGTCTGTGTGTGTATGAAATGTGGGTGAGCCGTGGATTTGCTTTGTAGTTGGCTACATATTTTTACCAACAGCAAACAGGTTAAAGCAGAAATGTGCATGAGATCAATACATTTTGAACTCGCAGTCGAAACCACTCTTAATACAAGCTTTCACATATTCTTGTTGTAGCCCAACAATAATAGTACAAATCGTTTATGGCAAGTTGAGCATTGTGGAGCATTCAAAATTGATCGATTTGTCACCCAAGTAATTGGAAATAATTTATATATTATAACTACAACAAAAGAGCTTGCTACTCTGCTTACTAATTGATCGATGATTTCGATATGGAACAATAAACACAGCCTGAAATCGAAATAGTTCTTGTATACTTCGAATGCAAGTAGAGGTGACTCGAGTTTATGGGTAAAGGATATCGATCTCGGTCTATCTACGAAATTGTGCAGTTGTGCTCGATAATTTACCTTGGGCGAACCAAAAGACAAAGCCGAAACTGACGTTGTCGATCTGTAAGTGCAGTACTACAATGAACTAGCGTTCTAAGCTGTATTTCTTAAGATCGTCCTTATAACCTAACCTTACCTAACCTTCCATTTTATGTGATATTTATCGTTAATTATGCTAAAGATTCGTAAATCTTTCGGAAGATTTTTTTTCTGTAAACCGTAAAAATCCGCTTCGTCGAATATACTATTATGAGAGACTCATCCAGACCAACAATTGATTTTTGTAGATCGATTTCGTATTTAATTTCCGATTTTACACTAATTTTCTAGACTTATATCATTTTCCATATTTCATCTGGTTCCAAAGCAGACGAATTTGTCCACAACTCCAACGTTATAGCGATTAACTACGAAGTATGTGCCACGAAGAGTTTGTTACGACTTATTTAATGACTGGAAATATTATGATTTATTCTCGTTTACTAACCGATGTATTTACCTTGTTTTTGGTTTAAGCGATCTAGATAAAGAAATTGTCTTAGTATCATGGTTGAAGAGATTTCTAAGTATTTTCAGCATACTAATGGTCGTCGAATAAGTGGATAAATTAAGCCATGAAAAATTATCGAAAAGGTTGTACTTTCAGTCCTTCACTGGATACAAATCAGGATCCGTTTCGTTTGGGTGGATGTGACAATACTGAAGGCACCATTTTTTCTTTTTAAATATCTTCTAAATTTATTTCGAAATACTTTTATATAAAAAAAATAAAGGTGAGATCATCTTCATGAGAAAGAAACCTTTCGAAATAGTATTATAGATTACTTAATTTCATTTCTCTAGCCTTTTTTTAGATATATTGTTTAAGATTCTAATAACGTAAGAAACAATTTTGAAAATGAGGATCAAATTTATTTACAGTCCAAATTTTAATTAAACAATAATTTATGTATAGTCTATATACGATAACCTCATACGTAGATATGTAACAAATGTATTTTGGTAAATGTAATCACATTTCTCTGTACCATCTATGGTCATCTGTGTTTACATTTTGTATTTTGTCATACGGAAATCAAACGCTTTTTTCATTTTCCGGCTCAACCAGTTTTCTACACACACACACTCATATACATTTCCTATAAGTAACACATTTCATTTTCAAATAATCAATGTAGCAACAATGTAAACATGAACCTAAACATCGTAATCCAAATCGTCAGCCACGAAATCGCCATTAAACTTTGGCATTTTTCGCTGCAAACATAAAAGGCATATTGCAGCAACAACAAGTGTCAACTTTGAATGAACTTTGTTTATAACCACTTGGGAATCACTTCAGCTAACGCAAACAAATGAAAGCACAGAGCTTTCAATAATAATCGTATGCACACATATAAATGGGAGCTTTCATTCGCTTTCCTCTTCTATGAAAGCTTTTGATGAACATTACACTTATTAAACTTTAAATATTTAAGAAAATATAAAATAGAAAGAAAATCGAAAGCTGATACGATGAACAGGAAAATTTTACTCTAGAAAAAAGCTTTCGTTTTTCTAACTAAACGTTTCTATAATTCACAACTTTTATGCTGCAGTAAATCATAAAAATACTTTAAAATTTCTAAGTTTCTGGTGTTATAGTTTTATTTAAGTTGAAACAATATTTAAGCTTCAAAGGACATAACTTTTTGCGCTCATCAGTGAGGTAGCTTTCAGCGATAATGATAATGTCGTAAGAACCTGGAAGTCGGCAAAGAGAGTGAGTAAAGAGCTTCTAGTTTCATAAATAAGATGTTATATTGTATATAACACCAGATGCGTCAATGATCAAATAACGGGATTGTTTGAGCCCTCTATCTATAATGTGACCTTAGATCTTCATAATATAATTTAATTAAAAATTTTGGTTTTTGTCTTTACAAATCATATCATGAATAGGGTCTATTTGCATCCAGTTTAGAAGCTTTCGTATATCCTCGAATCAAAACTCCAACTAGGTTTTACGGCTCACAATAAGATTCTCTTTATCTTGGGTCCTCTCTCTTATGGAACACCTTTTTCACTCGCATGCAGTCAGGGAGCACGTGCAGTTGGATTAGAGCTTAGTACAACAGGCTTAATACTAGCATCAAAATCTCACTTCTATCTCTAATATACATAAATACATACATACATTATATACTATACTATCCATACACAAGTACCGGCATACAAACGCTAAAGCTGACCGACCACAATCTCCGATCGATGGTCAGCCAGGCTGGCCTGTCGGCCTGACCAACAAGTGTGAGTGATTGTGGTTTGTTTTTGGTTTTGTTGTTCCTATTTGTGCTATTTATAGCCAACTGCTGGCTGTGGTCAGTGGCCAGTAAACAAAAATAAAACTGGAAATGGCACAAAAAGGAAAATAAAAATTACTGGCAACAACAGTAAGCAGAATTCACCACACCGCTTCAAAGGAGCTACTTTTTAGCGCTTGAAGTTAGCAACTTGTTCGCTGCTGCTGGGGCAACTGCATACATACCTACAGACAGTGTGTTGCATCGGTGTTGCGTTTACTATTTACCAAGCTTTATCGTATGTAAAGGGTTGTACAAGAGGATATATTTATAGAAAATAAGACTTAAAATTAGTTCGGGGTCTATACTATTCGAAGCTTTCAAGAGTTTCGTGGAGACTCTTATAGTAAAACGCTAGTATGTAGTGGTCTTAATGATCTTATATTAAGCAAATAACTGTGGAGTACCAAAGACTGTTGTACAAACACCCAAGCAACTTCTTTATATAGCAGCGAAGGAATCGAAATACTAATGCAAGTACATATTCCTCTATCTTCTTAGACGATTGCATAATCAGTCTTTTTAATTCTAAATGCTCTGGGATAAACCCAACATATCGTGCCCCCTCTTTTCCTACTAACAAAGTAGACTCAGATATTTCCAATATTGGGTCTCGTTTTGTTCGAACGCGCCTTGAAATCAAGAACTTCAAATCTAAAATATTCCTTCGAAGGTGATCATTACATCGCTTAATTGATTGGTTCATCGAGAGCTAAGAAATGTGTAAAGCGCCGTTCCGAATATTCATCGTTCAATCTTCTTTTTGGTAGCTAAAATTTGTCACTGCATCAAATTGAAGTCTTTTGTAAAAAAAACTCACTATATATGGTATACTTCTAGTCTCACTGTTTGTAAATATTAGAAGGAGGGTTTCTCGTATCTGCAGAAAATTCTACTTCCCAATCGCTTTCCAAGGCAAACTACTAAACTGGATCTATAAAATATCGAAAATTTGCTAAATGCGGACGACACGCCTCTGTTAATGACGATAACGTTGAAAAAGTTAAATAAACTGTGCTCGGCGCCATTCGCAGCAACTCGGACTGACGTATGTAACTACTTGGCGCATTTTACGTCGAGATCTTAAATTGAAAGCGTACAAAATACAGTTTCTGCAAGAACAAAATTGCCGCATTTGGGACGAAGAGCAACCTGAAGAGATTCAAGAGCTGGCGACCGTTATCGCGTCTTGATAACCAAATATTTGATGCCTGAAATTGAAGCTCAGGCTCTGGGCGATATTTAGTTTCAACAAAACGGCGCCATTTCCCACACATCGCACCAAGCAATGGATTTATTCAGAGGACGCTTTGGTGGAGAATGGCGCTCAAACAATGAGCCTAAACCGAAAAATCCCAGCAGAGGTTTATAACAAGTAAGTAAGTTATAAGAAGGTGTGCAAATCATCAGATCGATATCTTAAAAGAAAGGTCCGATAGTTAAAAGAGCGACCCACTTCTACAACTGAAGAAATAATTACTAATAGTTGCCACCATAGCAGCCATTATTGGCGCACCCGGTACCGTCGACCGACAACTGGAATGAAAAAGTGTAAAAAGCAACTGAAAGAAAAGTAAACAACTTCGGGGAAGCTGTGAAAAAAATATGCGCATGCGAATAGGAAGCATAAAGGAGAGTAGGGAAAACCAGCTCCACTGGAGGAGGTGCTGTAAGTGCCATGGTATTTTTAGCTTTTTATGTCTGTAGGCAGGCATAACCAAACGTGCGCCACAACCGGTTATCAAAGTGTTGCAACTTCGTACATGCGGCAATGTGCAGTGAATACTTTTACGGCTGGACCATTTTAGGCTTTATTTTTTATACCGAAGCAGTAAGCGTCAACAAAACCGACAGGAAGGCCAAAAAGTATATGTAAATATGTATATAAAGTGAATATGCTTAGGTATTTAGGTGCACAAAAGAGGAATTAAGCAAAGCAAGCTAGTTTATGGAATCAAGGGTGTTAATGGATAAGAAAAAAGAAAAAGTACTGAAATGTGCTTAAGCACAGCAAAAATAGCCGAAAGTTAAAATTCATAAAATAATCTTCTGGGGAAAATGCATTAAATTCTTAAAAGGATTGCAAGCTTTCGAAAAAAAAAATTTAACTTTTAAAATAAAATTATTGAAGACCTTCAAATACAGTGTTTTCCAATAAAAGTGATATGTTAAGGACATTCAAAAGTTTTTTTTTATTTAATGTGAAATACAATTAATACAGTTAAATTCTGAATATAACATCATTCAAATGGCCTCCACGAATTATTTTGTAGGAAGGAATTCAATGAACCAAATTTTCGAGTACTTTTTCCACTTCAAGATAGTCTGCTGTATTGTTAAATGCCAATGACTTCAAATAACCCCACAAAAAGTTGTCAAATGGTGTTAAATAACAACTTCTTGGAGAGCATTTAATGACAAATTTCTTGAAATAATCGAATCTCTAAACTTTTCTCGCAATAATTCGGTTGTTGCACGTGCTGTGTGGCGCGTAGCCCCGTCTCTTTGGAACCAGATGTTGTCAAGATCAACTTCTTCCAATTGGTCATAAAAAGTTGGTTATCATCGATCTATACAATCTTCATTGACAGTAACGGTATCATCAGCTTCATTTCGAAAAAAGTACAGACCGATGCTTCCACCAGACCAAAACCCACACCAAACTGTTAATTAAGGTAAATGTAATGGTTATTCATGAATATAATTTGTGGATTTTCCTTGCACCAGAATCAACAGTTTTGTTTATTTAACGCACTTTTCATGTGAAAGTGAACCTCATCAGACAAGATGATTTTCTTAAAATAATCATAATCGTTTTCAAGTTGTTGCAAGGCAAAATCAGACGTTTACCGTAGTACAATGGCTTGAGTTCTTATACGGATGCGAACCCAAATCACTTCTTCCACAAGACAAATTGTGGTCTTCAGCCACACTCGGCTGGATGGCAGCAATATATCCATTACCTCGAGTGGTTCTTTGTCTTATTGTTACCTGAGCATTATGTAAAAAAATGTACCCTCAACATTTTCAACAATTCGACGAATAGCGGGCACAGGTCGACGATGACTACGACTATAAAATGACAAAAGTGCATTTTTATTTTGATAATAAAATTATAAAATTAGTAAGCGTTGTTCTCGTGAATACCTTTCCAATATGAAATTATAAACATTACTTAATACAATGATAAAAACTATAAAGGCTCTTAAGGTTATTCTCGGTCAATAAACATACATACAAGTGAAGTATAAGGCATTGTCTACAGCCGGCCGGCTTAGGATTTTAGGCCGTTGGACTAGACTCGGCGTCAATACGGACATGGTATCATGCTTGACCTTTTTAATAAATTCGGACCTAGTTGGCAATGTGGCCGAAAAAGGGTGATCCACGACGAGTTAAACACTTTGTTTTCATTCCCCAGTAGAGACAAATTTTCAAATGATTCTGTGATTGACAGTTCGAAAGGCGAAATCACATATTCTTCGATGGATCGTGAAATAGGGAACGTAAAATAGGAAAAGGGGCGAGCTTCTTCTTACTCCAAACACAGAAGTTGGCCTACAACTAAATAATTACAATTCCGTCTTTAAGGCCGAAATTGATCCCAAGTGGGCTTAATTCTAACTAGTCAGTCCATAAATCTTCTATTAGTCAGCCCAGCGGCAATTAAGGGGTTAGGCGTAGTCAGAAGCACGAAAAAATGGGAGTTTTCAGTATTTTTTTTTGCTACTAAATCATGTTATTTTACAAAAATAGTAATATGGCATTATTATAGGATGTGTTGACTTGAATTCACAAAAATTTCAAAAAAAAAATTAATTTCCGAAGTTATAGTTGTTTGTGTTGACGGTCATCCAAAATTATTTTGTAAACTGTTTTGAGGTTTTCGACGGAAACAATCTCTGTTGTGCGTTACAGCCTGCGGTGCTTATTTCACCACGTCCACCACGTCTTAACTTAGAATGCCTATCTTTAGTGTTTAATTTTGCTGTGTCAGTGAGTAGGATTGGTATATGGTAATGATACATAGGTTTGATATATATATATATATATATATAATGATATTTGCTTCGAGCATAGACAGTTAAAGGTTCAGCTGTTGCAGTATTCAGATAATAATTTTACTAGGTTTACACTTAACTCTCTAAGCAGCTTAAACTCTTAATTTACTGAATATGCTGTTTTGATTTGCTGAACGTCACTTAAAGAGAGGGAGAGAGTAAGGAAGTTGTTAGTTACTGCTTTTGATTGATTTTGAGAGCCTTTTGGAGGAAATTACTTTACGAGTAGATGTGGTACTCGTTTATTAGAAATTTTCGCTTGCTGTTCCTAAATTTCGAATTTGCTGCAACTACAATTATACATACATATGTATGTAAGTATATTAGAAATATATATTTCTTTCAAACAAAAATTTCAAGAATATTGAAGTAAAGAAAATGTTCAGGCCTATTTAGTTACTTTTATGCTTATAAAGACATTTTAATTAATATTTTGGTTTCATTTGAAATAAAATGAAACTTTTCCTACAAATATTATGCACTTGCATCACTTTGAATGAAATTAATAATTTATTTGCTCACCACTGTATCTTTGCAAGCGCACAAAAGACTTCAAAATGGAATTTGTCGTAAAAAAAGAAAAAAACACAAATTTCAAATGCATTAAGTAGTAGCTGGGATTATCTCTAGCCACTTGCACACATTTGCATATGACACACACGCACACATGCACAAACAAATTCAAATAAATACGACTAAGTATGAAAGCAAAGCTGACATTTTGTTTACTCGGCCCGACATTTGTTTTGCTCCTCAGCTTGCTGGCTTAGCCAAGATTTTTGGCATATCTGGAAAAAGCTCTTTTGCACACAGCGCACACATACACACACACGTACAAACAAATGTATGTATTTGTTCTCATGCAGCTTATCTTGCTATCTACTTTAGTGCGGTTTTCCTCGACTTTCTTCTCTACGTAATGCAAACTATTACATGTTTGTTGTTGTTAATTTTTTTGTATTTACTTTTACTTTATATTTGGATTTGTGTTTATATACTCGCATATACTTGCTAGTTTAAAGAATATTTACAGATTTGCGCTGCGTCTTTTTTTCTTTTTCTCATCTTTACTTACGCTTCCAATTTTCACATTACCGTTAGCTAACTGTATGTCACACACCCACACATTAGCCTATACTGTATTTGGTTTTTATATGTATAAGCTTGGGTATATTCATAGAAAATGCTGCGTATATAACGGTATGTGAGTGGTGTGGGGCGCTTGGAACCGTATTTATTTAATCTGCTTTTAGAGCCGAGCTAACAAATGATTTTTGCATACAGAGAATAAATGAATGAAGTGGACAAAAAGGTGAAGCAGCATGATTACGATTTGGAGAATTAAGACAACAAAATGGCAGCTGACATTTGTGGACAAGGCAGACATGAGCACTGCAAAACTTTTGAACAAAATTAATGAAAAAATGAAATACAAATAAAAAACAACAAATAAAATAAGAAATGTCCACAGTCATTGGGACTATGAGAAAGAACACCACAATAAAAAATGCTGGAAAGCAAATAAACAAAAAAATAATTTATGTTAAAGCGCTTGGCAACCGAAGTATTTGATAAATGCGATATTCTGAGAATACTTTTAAAATTGAAAAATTTTAATTTTATTGAAAAAGCTTTTTAAAGTTGTCATTTTCGCTTAGATTATTGGAATTATATTTAAAGAAAAAAACTGTAAATAAAATCTTGATTAACGGAAACTGTTTACACATGAAAATAATTTGGCTGAAAATTGGTGGAGAGGTAGCTTAGAACTAGGGTAACCATACGATTCTTTTTATCTCTTTATGTCAAAATTTAATACAACTCATGAATACAAAAAAAATATATTTTGTTCGAAATTCATGTTTGTAGGAATCATTTGAATATTTCATTTCTTCAAAAAAAAAAAAAATAATGAAAACAATAAAAACAACCACACATAGTAGAAACGAAGTGCAACCAAATGAAATAGACTGTAACTGGCTCGGTAATCAGTCATTGAGTATGTATTATACCACGTGCATCCCAAAAGATTGATGTCATAATCTTTGTAGCCGACCTTTTCGTCTTTCCACGCCTGAGAAGCGGTTTATCATGTGCAGTCCACTAGAATGACTCTCCATTGGACTTCAGTGGGAAATGATAAAGCTACAATATGTTTCTATTGTCACACGCCGACGCAAAAATTCGGTTTTATTACGACTAAAGAGCACTCAAACACTTCTCAGAATCAGTTATTCGTTGTTTTTGTTGGATTATGAACTTGCGACGCACCCACTTTGCACAGAGCTTTCGCATCTTTAAGCTTAGAGGACCCGTCCATGATTCACTGTGGCTGATACATAGATAATATTACTACTACCATCTATATGATTTCTATTAGTTAATAAGTTAATAATTATTAGTTAATGAGATATAGCATTTATGTGAAGCAACTTGTGTTAGTTTACAAAAGAATGGATCATAGAGCATTTCGTGTGTTAATAAATCATTTCTTTTTGGATTTGCTAAGCTGGAAACAGGCGAAATGAGCACCGAGGACAATGCTCCTCTAAAGAATCCTCTAAGGACTAGTCCCTCAGTTTTTAAGATATCGTTTTGAAATTTTATATATATATGTATATATTTTCCCGTAGTTCCTAGGTGGAACATAGGGCCTCGAAATTTTGCAAACGTCATTTTCTCTTCAAGAAGCTGCTCATTTGTCCAAACTGCTGATATCGGATCACTATAACATATAGCTGCCATATAAACTGAACTATCGGAATCAAGTTCTTGTAAGGAAAACTTTTGCATTTGACGTGGTATCTTGACGAAATTTGGTACAGATTATTTTCTAAGGAACTACGTAATCTCCGAAGAAATTGTTCAGATCGGTTAACTATATATATATATATATATATAGCTACCATACAAACTGAATGATCGGAATCAAAATTGCATGGGAAACTCCTTCATTTGACGATGTACCTTGACAAAATTTGGTATGAGTTATTCTTCATAGAAATAATGTAATATTGGAAGAAATTGTTCAGATCGGCTCACTATAGCATATAGCTCCCACACAAACCGAACGATCGGAATCATGGGCTTGTATGAGAAACTTTTGCATTTGAGGTGGTATGTTCACGAAATTTGGCATGGATTACTGCTTAAGGTAATAATATAATCTCCGAAAAAATTGTTCAGATCGGATAACTATAGCATATAGCTTCCATGCAAACTGAACACTAAAAATAATGCACCTATGGAGGTTATATTACCTTCGGTGCAGCCGAAGTTAACGTTTTTTCTTGTTTGAATTATTTTTATTTACGAACTATTTGAAAAGAAAGAATATTTTCTTATTCAAACTGATGCAAATTTGAAAAAATAATTAATTTTTTTGAAACTGTCTTTAAAAAATAAAAAATAATTGTTTGAAAACTTTTATAAAATTATTTTTAAAAAATTTTTCATTTACAAACTGAAATTGCTTTTAATTTTCACTTACAAAGTTTCGGCTGAAACTGCTGAAAATCACCGAGTTGAATGAAAAATATACCGAAGGTAGTAAAAATGGAAAATGTATTACTAGTTTTCAGAAATTAGTCTATGATTAATTATTACGTTATCATTAATACTCAATGCCAAACCATTTTTGTCAAAATTGTATTTAATACAAGTATATACATCTTTACATTTTCAATCATTGATTACCACCAAATGTGATTCATGCCATACAACACCATCTTCACACATATACATACTTATAGCTTCTGCTATCGCTGCATGTGTACGCAATTATCTCCTTGCGTTGTTTGACCACCATGGCGTATGATAAACAACCAAGCAAATTAATTACTCAGTAAATATTAAAAAGAAGATTACCATTCTAGGCCTATCTGACACATTGCAACGCTATTACAAATGTTGTAAATAATTTTTAATTATTTATATTTTTCAAACATAATACAGCCTTAATGATCATAAATAAGGTGAGCTACCGTTGAAAGTGAATGAAGAGCAAGGCGACAGCGTCATTTTTACCTTTTTTGCGCATAATCGTAAAGTAAAAACCTCTACAGTATATGTGTTTGATATATGTATCATTGATTTATGTATCATTGGAGCTTTAGGGAGTATTTTGGTTTAAATTTATGGTTTCGTGTTCCTGAGTGCTGATTGGAAAAGTTGATACAACTTAAGCTTTTGCATTTCAGAGCTTTCGTGGCATCCAGAAGAGTTTTTTCGGCATGAACAAAGAAAGCCCGCAGATGTAAAAAAAAGTATTGAAGTATGAAAACAAAACTCAATATTTTCTCAAATTACCCTTAAATCTTGAATTTAATAGTTTTTCCGCCCGCTTCTCCGTAGCCAAATCACTTCTGAAGTGTACTATTTCGACTGTTCCTGGACCTATGGGTAAGAGTGGAACCATGTTTCATCGACCATCACGAAATCGGTTAGAAGTACTACGAATTACGCTCAAACATCGTCAGGCACTGCTACGAACTTGGTTACGCTTGTTATTCGGAGTAAGCAAGCAAGGGACTGATGGTGCCGACAACTCTCTGATGTCGAATATTTCATGCATTATATAACTCAGCTATATGTACATCACTAAAGCTTTCCATAATCCAGCTTACCATAAATTGTTTATTATTTAAAACTATAATAATAATATATTTATGTATATATTTCCATGTATATTTCCAGTGAGCATGAATCGGAGTTTTTGTTATATTTTTAACAGGGCATATTAAGTTTGCCACGAAGTTTATAACACTCAGAAGGAAACGTCGGAGACTCTATGAGATGAGTCTATTTAGCTTTGTCTGTCCGCCCATACCTACATATATAAAGTCCCCCAGTTTTTGAGGTATCGATGTGAAATTTTGCCTATATCTTTTTCTACCACAGAATTTGTAGGTACCAAGACAGCGATATAATCTTTGAATATATTATTCTGAACGAGCCACTATAGCATATGCATATGTGTCATACAATCTGACCAATCGACTTCAAGAAAAGATAATTTTATACTGTGCATCTGTGAAGGGTATTATAGTTTCGTTGCGTTATTTTTAGAAGTGTGTAAAAGAATTCGAAGCAACTTTTACATTTGTATTTTATTTTTTAGTGGCGTGTGAGCATTTAATAAATTCATATGGAAACCGCTATAATACCGTTGAAAAATGCGCGAATCCCATATATTGAAGGTGAAAGGTGTTAAGAGAATTCGATTGTCATATGTGTATATAAGTACATATATATGAGAGTGTGTGTACACATATCTTTAGCAGCGGCACGCCGGCATAGCGAGTATGAGCAAAGAAATCACACGTATTAGGAAAACATACATACATATTTGCTTACATAAGTACATAGCATGCAATAATGCACAGATTTTCGTGTTAATTCATTCGAAGCATAATTAATCATGGAGTCAACACTTCGCGGGCTGAAATAACAAAGCTTTGCTAACTGAAATTTATGTCTTCCCCAGCGATTCGTGAGCGAGTGTTAAGTGCGAATGCAAATAAATTTTCGACAAATGTGACTAATAACTGTTTATTTGCTATTTGTTTGTGCTTTGCTTATTTCTACACAGTTATTCACACATGAAGCGACACATGTACATATGTGTGTGTGTGTGGCAAGTGAAAGGAATTTGGAGGAGATATTCTCGCGATTTATTTATGCACAGGAGCCGTGCTATTGTTTGGCTTTCAATTGTTTGTAGTTGTAATTGTTTTTAATAGCCTGGTCGTGGTGTTCGTTTGTCTAGACGTGATTATATTTAAATAATTATTATGAGGAAAAAATGCATTTTTAATAATTCAAAAATTTTTGCGAAAGACACGTGTGGCACGAGCCCTCTGTGACTGAACAAAAGCTTACGCCAGTTAGAAGTAGGAACAACAAGTAAGGTAGCGCTAAATTAGAGAGACTCTCAGATTGGTAAAATGAGAATAAGAGCGTGCACGATGTTTTCATATATCTTACCTTCTTCAAAAGATATACATACATACATACATATGAACCTATTGAAAGCTAAATTGTGTGAACAGAGCCAAGTAGAGATCATACCATTCAAAATCGATTGATATACTTACATACCTATGTGTATATTACATCTACTATTGCTCGAGACATTCATCGTAGTAAGCTTTACCTAACCTAACTTTCTTGAAACTATGGTAAGTTTAAAAGATTTTTCTCTTATATCAAAATTGTGTAAGTGAAAGGTAAGGTTAAGAAAGTCTTATACTTAAGAAGGCTTGGGATCATATTTAAACTTCTTCATACATACGAGTGTGTAGGTATATATATATATATGTACTTTTGTGAATTCAGATAAAATTTTGGTAGTTGCGTTTTAACTCACGAGAAAGCATCTTGAATGTATTACAAATCTGACTGCATGCTACATTTCCATTTCTGCTACTTTATCTGGATGTACAAAAGTACGAGATCTGAGGTATTTAGTCTTGATCTGACAAAGACGAAAGATGCAATTCACATCCGGTTAAATGTTCAATCTTACGGCATGAATCTATATCGGATAGTAATCAGTTAGAACGCTTGTATCTGCAAAAACGTGAACCCTGCTGAAGGCGAAGAACTCACTAGACCGATTTAATCAATGACAGAAGAATCTTAGAACTGCCCAGTTGCAAACCAGCGCTTGTCGAGTTCAACTGAGGCTCAATCACCTGGTTGTGAACCAATTCATTCAGCTAGTTTTATGCTGAAGTAACTGGGTGCTAGAGGTAAAAGATCTAGACTCACTAGTCTTGGACGTACAATCATATAAACTATGTATCGCCGACTTATCAACTGCTACCTTAATGGTAGCCATTCCGGCTTGAAACGTTTCACTGGTCAGGAAGCCTAAATCTGAACTTGATATATTGTTACCGACGGCAATAGCTCCTTTTCAGCAAGATGTGACAGCCGACACCTTCTTTGTTCTTTCCTCAATATTGGGTTACCACGAAAGCTTTCTACTAAAATGAGCCAAAGATTCTATCCTTAGGCCGTAGAAACGTTCCTCCCACAGATGATAGATGCGACTCCGGGGTTTAGTATTTTCTAGTGAATAAAACCAGTTCAGTTTTACTAGTATTAATGGCGAGGCCGCTTTAGCATGTCCCGTTAATGACCGTAATCAAAAAAATTCGCGAAGGAACTCCGCTTTCGATATGTTTAAAGTTCCTTCTTTGGGGAGTTGTGGCACCTGAGATGTTTAGGGGAAGCCATTATTGGATTTGTTGCTTCGGTTATTATAAATTGCAGACGTTTCTACTTCGTGGCAAACCATAAAGATGAGGAATGTCGTGTAGCTGAATTAAAGTGTACAATACATGAGATAATTGTCTACTTATTTAGAAGGTTTATTTTGATGCAAGATTTAGTACAGCAAACGGTAGTTCCTAATGGGCTTTGTGCCGATTATCTATAAATATGTATGTTATGTCTGAAATAAAGCTCCCGGCAAGCCGATTGCAACGCAACGTAAAATTAACGCTTCCTTTTCTTTCTACAATCCACATAGCACCACAAAGTGGTTGAAATGCAGGAAACAAATGAACAAAATGTACCTGATCTCATACTGACACATAATATTTATTATAAAGAAAAATATCTGCCACAACTTCCTTGTCTGCGACGATTCATCACATCGGCCACTTTATCGCGCCTGGCACTCGCAATTAAATGTAAGTTCAATACTTTTATTTACAAATACAAAAACCCATTAAAATTTTAGTCAGCACCGAAGGCTAAGAAAAGGTGATGTGTGATATACATACATATGTACATACATACCTACATACTGATTATTTCACTTAATCGCAGTTTCGTCATCAAGCGACGCTTATCTCGCTGGCTGCCAACGAAGCATCGCGAAAAAGTGCGACAATGCAACAATAACAAGAGCCATACAACAAAAAAAAAACAACTTGTGGAAAAGAAATAAGAGCCGTCTATCATTAAGATGGGATCAAGTGGATTTAATGCCGAATATATATATGTACATTTAAGTGTATGAATATAATTGCTACAGAGTAATTTAAAGGTACATACATACTTATCTGTATATGTATACCTCGAAGAAAGGGAGGCCTTTAAATGCAACGGCCACTTCAGGCGTTGCGGGTTGTCATCAGTTTATCGATCGATCACGCGATGTGTTTTCGAATGTAGTATGTAAGTATGTATATACTTATGTATTTATGTATAGTACCATATGTATTCGCAGTGTAGCTGTTTTGCCGTTTTGGGAAAATTCCAATGCAGGTCACCCGCTATTAAGAAATTTCCACTTTTATGCTTGTAAACACGAAGTAGTAAATATTTGCTGATAAGAACAGTTAAGCGCGAATGGCTACTGACTTTGTAATTTTAACGAAACTTCTATAATATTTGCGGAAATATTCCCATATAAAAACAATATTTACATGTTTAGTACATACATATCTACACAAATGTACTAACCACACAGGAATTGGACCGAGATAAGATTGTGGCACAAATATTTATTTATTTTTGTGCATATTTTCACAAAATTGGTCAGTCTACATAAATATAGAAAGAAAATAAAAGTAAAATCTCTCCCAGCAGTGCAAATATGTTCATAGCATTTTCGAAAATAGTTTGCTCCAGCAAATATTTTATATAAATACATACATACATATGTACATATTTATATAATATATTAAATTACGTGACATTTCCATTTCCCACACTTTTCATATTTTTATGCTTGTTTTTGCTGCCACATATTTTACCTCTTATCTTATATTAGAAATTTATGAAAAAAAATTGTGATAAATACTGCAGCAAAAGCCCAGGAGCATTGATGATAAAAAAACTGAAGAAAAACTGAACTGTAAACAGCAAACTAATGCAAACAGAAAATAGCGCAAAATTTCAAAATAAAAACAAAAAAATTTAACTTCTGTTGCAAGCTATAAAATACATACAATTCCTTACAAAAACGTGATTTTGATTGTATGGAAACTATATGCTATAGTGTTCCAAACTCAACAATTTCTTGAAAATTACACCATTGCTTTCGACAATAATCCATATACAATTTTGGTAAGATATGAATTTAAATGAAAAAGCTTTCTATAAAAGCATTTGGCGCCGATCGTTTAGTTTTGTAATGGCAACTACATACATATACCACTATCCCAAGTAGTCCAACCTGCAAAATATGTATATTTGGAGATTGTAGCGTTGCCTTCGACAATAATCAGGGCCAAATTTCTTAAAGTTATCTCGTCAAGTTTTCCATGCAAGAACTTTGTTTTTATCATACAGTTTGTATAGCAGCTATTTTCTACATTCCTCCGATATCGGCGGTTTCAACAAATGAGCAACTTCTTGGGATGAAAATGACATACACAAAATTTCAGATCGATATATTAAAAACTGAAATTTAAGTGCGCGATAATCTGCCTATTGTAAATATTTTTGCCGGTTCCAAATTCTTATTCAATCTAGATCTACCATACATAATCATTCCAAAACTTTCGAAAGGACGAGACGAACTTCAGTTTGTATAGCAAAATATAATGATCGTTTCAATATTATAATTTCATCGCAACTTTTTCGTATTTCATCACACTTCAAACCTTTCCTGTATTTCCATGATTGTTTCTAGATTAAAATTGCCCAAAGTAATTCAGCCGTTCTAGAGTTTTAGCGTGACTAACGTACAACAATTCATTTATCATTTATTGAAGAAAGGGTATGCGGATATCAATTAAAAGCTCAGAGTAATATATTTCAACGTCTCCCGAATTTCTCAAACCTATTTTTAGTATAGGAGTAACTTTACCCTTGCCTTGTCAGATGAGTTTCCCTAGTATTAAGTAAACCCCTATGTTCATAAATAGCTACGCTTTTCCATCTTGAGTAAGCCTTTAGTGAAATATCATTTGGATATTTTTCCGAAAATATCCGTTACTCAGTTCATGTCGTTTTTTGATTTTTCTCTTCCTGGCAATAATCTCTTCTCTCCAATTAAAGTTCGACATAGGTATGTATGTATATTTAGAAATTTAATTACCTGTATACATACCTAAATTTCACACAGTTGAATATATTTTTTAACAAAGCACTAATAAGATTGATATCACTGCGTATATCATAATTCAACCTCTCAAATAGCACCGAATGTAATGAATTGAGCCCCAGGCAACAATTTTATGGCACATACCGACCCAAATCAATTTAGATCATGTCAATATTTCGATAAAAACCGTCAAATAATGCCCTGGACGTACAATAACATAAGAAGCCGATTGGAAAAAACCAAAATATTTGTGTTTCCGATCTAATTTATGTACTAGCACTTGTTTTGAATTTAATTGCTTCGAAATGTGTTAGAAATCAAATCGACTCGCCAATTAAATGGCGCAAAATCCACATTGATCGCTCTCATTGATTGGAAATGTGTTGATCTAGGCAATGCACTTAAACGCTTTGACCTCAGCAACAAATCAAAAGTTGTGCCTGCCAGCTGTGCGCTATTTTAGTGAGCGAACTACATCCATTACACTGCGATTACACACGAGTACACACTCATTGACGCGATCGGCACTTTGTTGAGCCATATTTTATCATGGCGATTACCGCCTGCTGGGCAAATGCGCTCAAGCGCTAAATATTGATCGATGATTTATTTATGTTTAGACATAAAATTGTTGATGATTAGGAAATCTATAATTACTGACAGCAAGGATATATATTTACGTAAGTACATATGTATATATTTAACTTAATGTTTTATTCGACACATAGAAAGTTTATGAAAGTATTATTAATAATAAAATAAATATTGACGAAGTGAGAATTTGTTTAAGCAATACACATAATTTTAAAACAACAACAAAATAATGCAAATTTGAGCTAGGAGTGTAACAGAAGTTAAACCAAAAATGATCAAGAGAGGACTTTGCGAGGTCATAACCACTTACAAGTAAGAAAGAAATGTGGACGAAAACGGTGAAATTTGATCATCAACCTTCAAGCAGAAATATCAGAAATATCGGTTATCAATCTTCTGAAAATATGTAGCTGACGGTGAGTGAAATTTTTCTACCCTAAATTATCTCAAACCCAAAAGCTATTACTATGGATGAATACAGGTAAAATCGGTAAAATATTGGCTTCCTAAAAAGGTCGTTTTTTGTATAAAAATTTACACTTCAGATTGGCTTAAAAATAGAAATTATTATTTATAAGTCGATCGGTCCAACCGTTTCCGAGATTCATTACTGACCCTGAAAACAGTATTTCGAGAAAAATGCGTTCAAAGTTTTGGAATCCTAATACCATACTAAGTTAAAAAGTGCTTGCAAATATTATAAGTTAGTATCTCTGAAACTAATTGCCGTACTAACTTTAAATTTTCGAAGAATATTCTCAAATATATTCCCACCCACTTTAAATGTATTCAATAACAACGAAACCCGTTAACTTCGATTGCAGCCATATTATACATAATATCCTCTACAAACATAAAAGAACTTGATTTTGATTGGCCGGTTTGTATGAGTTGTATTTCCTCAGAGATCACACTATTGCTTTAGAAAATAATCCATATAAAATTTTGTGAAGATATTTAGTGAAAAGAAAAAGTTTTCCAAGTCAAGATCTGGACTCCGAACGTTCAGTTTGTATGACATGAGTGGTTCATTATCAGCGATTTCCACAAATGAGCAGCCTCTTGGGGGAAAGGACGTGTACAAAATTTTAGATCGATATCGCAAAAACTAAGGGACTTTCGGAATTTCATCTTCAAAAGATTTTTAATATCTTTGAAAAAAGTTCAATGGAAAAAAAATACGTACACTTCTCATATGACCTACTCGAAGTCATTGTACATTTGTCATTTCAGACTTCATGACAATAACAACAAAAACAACAACTAAGATAATTAACTAATTAATATTGTCGTAGACATTTGAAAGAACAATCGAGTAAACAAAACTACTGGAACATTATAAATTGTTGGCAATAAATGTGAAAAATTGCCGTCAAGATACGCGTTTGCGCTGTCATGGTGAGCGCTCAATGCTGGAAAGTTCTAAAAACGCTCACGGCTAATTTATTTGTATGCATTTATTACGCCTTTTACTTGTTCGCGCTCACTTCCTTTTGCTACCTTCCGGTATAGCGTGCCATTTGCACTTTGCTGTTATTGTTTTTATTGTAATTTTTATAACCGTTGTTTCTGTGTTCTACGTAATTACACACAAAGCACTTATGTGGGTGAGTGTGAGTGTGTGCACAGCTGTCGGCTGACACTTCGCTGACAAAAGACATCAATTAATCAAAATCTATCATAACGGTTTATAATTGAACGATATTTAACGACGAAATTGAAGCGAAAGGTTGCAATGAAAATACACAACAACAATAATAAAACAAATCAATAACGATATTGATTCTGAAAGGTAATCGCAAATTTGTAAAGCGAATATTGACAATTAGTCTGTCGGAAAGTAGACAACTTCCTTTTGACACATCGATCGGTTGTTGTTAGCGTTGCAGTTGTTTCGCTAAAATAAAGTGTTGTGTCCGCGCTGTCACAATAATAACAACATTGCATTCACTATAAGGCAGACAACAACAATAGCTAATCAAATAGCAAATAACAAAAAGTGACAACCGTTAATTTTCAAGTGTAAAATATTTTTGCGAAAACTCCAACAACGCCGCCCTTCGACCCTCCCACTCACTGCTCGAGCTCTAATTGAGCTCTAATTATTGTTCTACATTATAATTCAAACTACGCCAGCTGTCATCTGCTGTTTTTGTTGGTTTAGTAATGTGCTAATTGAAGGTGATTTGTGTTTGCAAAAGCTTCACAGTTATAGTTTTGTATTATTCCAGAGAACTTTCATACATACATATGTATGTATACATATGTATGTACGTACTAGCGGCGTCTCAGTAGAGGTTTTTCCCTTAAACTGAGTGCACACAGAAAATCATACACAAATTACCCCAAATAGGCTGGGGACCTTTATCTAGACAAACTTAATTACAAAATAGATTCAAGATTAAGTTTTATCTCGGGAATTTTAACGCGATCTCAGATTAGTAGATATCTTTAGGACCTACATACATCATATAGAAAATAATATAACAGGTCAATTGAAAAGTCCCGGTCTGACGCATAAATGTCTCCACTAAAATTAAATCTACTTTTAGAAGGCGCCTGCACAAATTTAACAGCTGGTGGCTCATTAGCTTGTGCCTTATATCATTTTGAGTTAAACAAATTTGGAAAAAAACACAGTTGAAGCAAAAACTTGGCTTTATGACGAGTTTCCGGACACTGGCCTAGGGAAATCAATTATCAAAGATTGGTATGCAAAGTGTAGACGTGGTGAAATGAGCGCCGAGGAAGATGAAGGCGATGGATGCCCAGCAGATATTGTTACCAATGAAAAAATCAAAATAATCACCGAAGTGTTCTCTGATGCCCGTAAAGTGAAGTTGTTCGAGATAGCAAGCACAAAAATGTATATTGACCATATACATCATATCATTCACAAATATTTGGGTATGAGAAAACTCTGTGCAAGTTGGATGCCACGCGAGCCCCTTTTGTCCAAAAACAGCGACGGTTAATACATAATTCGGAGCAGCGTATCAGTGGACTGCACACGATGAATCGGCTCCAAAGCGTGGATATACGCAACCGCAGTTTGGCAAGGTTATGGTGTATTTTGCAATGTACTCGTACATGCATTAATTTTTATTAATTACCTTGAAAAAGGAACATAGCCTTATTTGGCCGTTTGGAGAAAAAATCACTGATAAAGAGGAGTATTTGAAGGAAATGAAATTGCTGTTGGACCAAGACAATACACCGTAAAGAATGTTTGCTGGGACACAATTTTCGTCAAATGAAGAGGTGACCTCCGAAACTGAGATTAATTAGACTGAAAGCGGCTGCAGATGGCGCCTGATACCGTCAATCGGTAAAAATCTTATTGGGTTTTGAGATCAACTGCCATAAATAGGTTGTTTGAGAAACTCAATAGAGTTTTTGTGAGGTCAGACATGACTTGTTAACAGTTTAAAAAACCGAAACTTTTTCATGAAAAAACAGTAAACAAGTTGGCGCAAGCAGTTGTATGAAGGCAGTAAAGATCACTTCCCATACTGCTTAAAGTTTAAAGTTTAATATTAACAAGTACGGAAGGGCTAAGTTCTGGTGCAACGGAATATTTAATACTATTGCAACTTGCAGGAATTAAAGCCAGATGAAAGAATCAAATGAAATTTAAAATTTTGTTACATTTGACATAGGAATATGAGAAGCATACCACGTACTAAGCATTCATTTATATACATATGTACGTATGTATGTTACGTCAATTAAGCAAAACTCGAGTAGGAATTTTTATCAGGGTTCTCACCTTTTTATATTTTTAACACATTGCACTACACAACACATTAATTGTCTTTGATTGACATTTTTTAGCGTTAACAGCCTCGTTTAGACTGATCACACCTCCCCAATGACTTAATTAATAGGCATGAAATTGTTTCTGTAAATATACAGTACAGATTTATATATACCAAATAAGGTATATATAATACATAAAATAGCACAGCACCCAAAATGGTTTGCTTTTTTCGCAACTTTTTTCCAATTTTTTTTTTGATACGACTATATTCCTGTTGTTGTACATACATAGTTATGTAAATATAATTTTTACTTTTTTAGAAATTTTTTGCATTTGCATACTTTCTGTAATTATTTCCACCCAAAATAGCAAATTCATGACCGAATTCACCTCCATATAAACATGTGTGTGCATGTGTGTGAATATCACAATAAATTTATTCAAAATGGCAAAGCATACTTGTAATCGTCAAATCGTTTATTGTAATTGCTCCGAGTAAGAGTAAGAAATTCATCAATTTTGTCATTTCACAAAAATAAAACCAAAAATCAGGCAAATGAATTGATTTTGTAATTGAGCAATGTTTAATTGCGTCAATTATAAATAAATTAAGTTGTTTTTTAATTGAAACAAACGAAAGGGGTGGGGAAATGTTTAGAAAATAGAAAAGAGAGAGAGTACGCTTGAAAAATGTAAATAAGTGTTTGCAAAACAAGGAAAAAATAATTAAGTTGTTAATTAAAATTTTATGCGCAAAGCAACATTTTTTACATTTACATACTCTTATAATCAATGAAACATATATACATATATATACTTATATGTAGGTTAGGTATGCCATTTCGAAACATAAATAATATTTGGATTGGAATTCACACATATTATATAAATTTAGAATAAAAAGTTCCATTTCACTCAAGCGTATAAATTCTCCATCAGCTTTGGTAAAGTTGTGGCGTCAGTAATAGAAAAAATCTATAAACTCATTAAAATTTGGCAACAATAAATTGACGAACAAAAGACTCAATAATAAAATCGAATTGTTTCCAAAAAAAGATTTTTTAGTTGTGAGCCTGGTTGACATATCTATTATTATCAGGACATTCCCTTGTTCATATTATGATACTAAAATGTGAGCTCCTGCTGAAAGTACAATTAAGAGCAGACACACAGATGGCAATACTATTGTTACATCCATGTGATTTTTAGTTAACACCGACCTTCAAAAGCCGTTTTATAAAGTTGACAACTATCGAAGCATTAGCTTGTGAATTACATCATTTTGAGTGAAGCAACTTTGGTTATTGTGAAAACACGGACAGAAAGGAATTCCGTGTTTTATCAGAACATTGCTTTTTGGAGGAAAAAAATACTGTTGAAGCCAAGATTTGAACTGATCAATATTATTTGGACTCTGCACCAAGGAAATCAACCCTTGCAAAGTGGTCTGAAGTCTGAAGCTATCAAAGGAATTTGTTGGATATATTGTGAATGAATACGAGTATTTGGGTATAAGAAAGCTTGTACAAAGTATCTGCCGCTTTAACTCACCTTTGACCAAACTCAACCACGAGTTGATGATTTGGAGCAGTTCAAGCATGAAAAACCCGAGTTTTTGCGTCGATATGAGACAATGGATGAAACATGGCTCCAACATTTCATTCTAAAGTCCAATCGAGTGTCATCCCGGTGGACTGCACGCGATGAACCTGCTCCAAAGGGTGGAAAAACGCGGCTGGCAAGGTTATGGCGTCGGTATCTTGGTATGCGCGTGGGATACAATTTATTAACTATGTACCTTGAAAAAGGAAGGACCATCAACCGGGACTATTATTGCGTTATTGGACAATTTGGAGGACGAAAAAAGTGCCGTTTCTCCAAGACAATGCACTGTGTCAAAAGTCAGTGAACACGATAGCAAAAATCAATGAATTGGGCCGCAAATTTCTTCGGCATTCACCGTATTCTCCAGATTTGGCTCCAAAGACCTTTTTCTTGTTCTCATAATAACCAACGCCGAAACTAAAGGTTATTTTGAAACAAAGGATAAATGATACTGTAAAAATGTTATCGAAAAGTTAGATGGTCGCTATGATAATAAATAAATTTATGCCAAAAGTAGAGCGTTTTGCTATAGAAGGCCAGGAATTTTTTAATCGACCTGTTATAGTCTTTATTAAGAAATTCGCTTCGCTACTAAGGGTTGATTACTAATATTAGCAGATTGGATGGCATGCCTCAGAGTATGTTCCCCCGTCAGCATTAAGTTGTTGTGTTGCTTGAAAATATTCCCTCTTTTCGCTCTGAACGCATAACCTCATATGGACGCCTTGGCCTCCCGAGAAAAAACATAACATTTTTGTGAGAAAAGAAAACTCTATGAGTAACATTAGTATGAAGTTCTAGGTTACCCTCATTTGAGCGCTATTAGTTAAATAAGTTTCGCAAGTGTCCTTTGGACTTGAAATTTATATATACGGGTGAATTTTTGAGGTTTTCAGGTCAAAGAGAAAGATGCTTGACATTTCGAGCAACGGTCATTGAATTTTATTACCAAAATCAGTGTTCGGTTCGAAATGTGTTTCGCGCTTTAATTTGTTCAGCGATGAGGCTCATTTCTGGTTGAATGGCTACGTAAATAAGCAAAATTGCCGCATTTGGGTGAAGAGCAACCAGAAGCCGTTCAAGAACTGCCCATGCATCCCGAAAAATGCACTGTTTGGTGTGGTTTGTACGCTGGTGGAATCATTGGACCGTATTTTTTCAAAGATGCTGTTGGACGCAACGTTACGGTGAATGGCGATCGCTATCGTTCGATGCTAACAAACTTTTTGTTGCCAAAAATGGAAGAACTGAACTTGGTTGACATGTGGTTTCAACAAGATGGCGCTACATGCCACACAGCTCGCGATTCTATGGCCATTTTGAGGGAAAAACTTCGGACAACAATTCATCTCAAGAAATGGACCCGTAAGTTGGCCACCAAGATCATGCGATTTAACGCCTTTAGACTATTTTTTGTGGGGCTACGTCAAGTCTAAAGTCTACAGAAATAAGCCAGCAACTATTCCAGCTTTGGAAGACAACATTTCCGAAGAAATTCGGGCTATTCCGGCCGAAATGCTCGAAAAAGTTGCCCAAAATTGGACTTCATATGGACCACCTAAGACGCCCGAGAGAAAAACATAACATTTTTGTGAGAAAAGAAAACTCTATAAGTAACATTAGTACGAAGTTCTAGTGCTGCCCTAATTTGAGGTCTGAGCGCTTATTAGTTAAATAAGTTTCGCAAGCGTCCTTTGGACTTGAAATTTATATATACGAATACTCGATGTTTTCACCTCATCGCCTCTAGACCAGAGTGTACGACCGCAGGCTTGCTTCCATCCTAACGGGATTTGGGTAAGCGTGCCCTTTGCAACGAGCTCATCGGTCTTAGAATTTCCGATGATTCCCCTACGACCAGGCACCCAGACGAGGTTAATGTGGAAGTAACTTGATACCATAGATAGCGAAGTCATGCACTCCTTTACTAGCTTTGAGCTCACTGCTTTCAGAGTGCAAGTTTTTTTAGCGAGTAATGAATTGGTATTATCGAAGTACTTACTTTATAAATCTTCCGTTGTACTTAAACTATTAAAAGTATTTAAAATTTGGTATAAAAATAATTCATTAATAAACCGAAATAAATTGTTTATTAATGAATTAATTTTAACCGCCAGTTTTACCATAAAATATTTATTGTTTTACTTTCAAAAAATTACTATAAACCACAAAATCGATTTAATATGGAAAAAAATGAAGAAATCTTTCGCAACAATGTAACGCTGACTAAAACGTGTTACACGTGTGTTTAAATGCATTTTACAAATGTTAAATAATTTTAAAAATCTCTTTAATTTATTTACTTTTGAGACAATATAATTAAACGGCAATTGACGCTCTTGCAACTACCGTAAATAACCGGTTTTGACATTCAATAAACGGCTACCGAGTTAAACGAATGGCTTCAAATCAGCAGATAATAATCAAATTGCACAGAGTTTTTGAAACTCACGAAAAAAATCACTTGAGAATTCAGCGGCCGTAAGACGTGAGAGACAGTCGGTTTCGAGATGATGATGATAATTATACCAATTAAATTATGATTGAGCACCATTGAGATAAATTTATGAACTTGAACGTTGCGGCTAACTATAAATTATCTAAAAATACACAAACTATATATATTATATACATATGTATTGGTAAATGGTAAATGGTAAATGTACAAATTATATGTATTTAAATCCTGAAAATTATATTCATGTGCGCTGAAATTACCGTCATTGAGAGGCGAGTTAATTGCGCGGCAAATGCGCATTTACGCGAAGGAATTTAAATCACTTGGCGCAAGTCAAATAAAAATTAAATTATAGAAAAATAAAAAAAGTTGAAAAAATAAGATATCAATAAAAAATTTAACGACAATAACGATTTGTTTTTTTTATCTAAATGGCCTTATTGATTTATTGCCGTGCGCGCATAATTATTACTCGCCATTAAGCGGCTTATGTAATTGCGCAAGAAAATAATAAATTATAAATTTTAAATCGGTTGACATGAAAGCTTTCCTTTGCCTTTGCAAACCCTGTTTATTGGCAATTAAATTTGTAAGCAAACAAGCATTTACACATTTATCGGTATATAGTAAACAAAAATTGGATAAAAACATCTAAAGCTCAACTTTGTTATTTTTATTTACAGAAGCAATATTTATTGTTCATGACCATATTAAGTAGCATATTCATTCATACAAACAAAAAAAATATACATATGTCGCCAGTTTATTGTTTTCTTTTTGCTGATAACCTTCACTTTGAAATGCTGAAGATCATTTATTAAATTGAAGTGTTACTTTCTTTGGAATACTCCAGACGTGAATGAAGAAGAGGTTTAGTAGCGAAGGAGGATACTATTTCAATCTATACAGACGCGTTCAAGATGGACTGGAGTGTACTCCGAGGATATTGATACCTTTATCTATCCGAAATACCAAACTCAGCTAAAATCTTTCAAGCGATCTGGGCATAAAAAAGGTCTGCGAAGTTATACTAAATAACTACAGATAGCCAAGCGGCATTGCCAGCCTTTTCGTTTCTAAATATTAATTTCAGTACAATTAATTAATGTAGGAAAGCCTGGTTAAAAGGTCGATCCTAACAGTAATATCATTCGGGCAGCTAAGAACACCGATTCGTTGTGGTACTTAAAGACTCCTATATATTGAATCGAAGCGCTTTGAGCCTTTCACAAATTTGCTGAGACGGCTAATATCAGTTTCAGCAATGTCTTCTGATTTCTTTCAAACTTCAGTCTTCCAAATTTTGGTGAATGGAGCAGAAAATAACTGGTTGTTTCCCCTCACCCAATTCCATACAACTTTGACAACTAGCCTCCGAAAAAATTGTAAGTCCTACCGCATGAATTGGACAGTGACCAGTAAGAACTCTTAAAATGGCGGCAAGAGAAATTTTGCTCAGGGAAAGTAGTTCAGTAGACCTCTTACGTTCTACTCTAAGCCCGAAAGGCCTGAAACATCTCCCAGTTGCACAGTACCTGGTCGTTAATGAGTGCCTGCAAGCGCACGCGAGGTCCATTGGTTCAGTTATATACCGTAAGACGCCAACGGACATTCTACTAGGTCCCATTCCGATGTGAGCGGAATGTTCCCTCTGGCTGGCTCATCGGCTTTGGAGCTACCAGCAATTCCGCTGTGACCACGCACCTAAACGAGCCTGGTCATGAAGTAGTTTGAAGCTATTTATTATGAGGACGGAAATTCTTTGAATAGCTTTGAGCGCACATTTTGAGCTCAGCGCCAATATTGCCGCTCGCCTGTGAAAGTAAATGTTGCACTTCGTGACAGCAGCCACTTCTGCCTGAAAAACACTACAGTGGTCTGGAAGCCTAAAGCTAAGATTGACGGTGAGCTTCTTATAGAAAACTGACCCTCCAGCTTTGATTCATTCGTGAAAAACTCACTGCGCCTCTTCTCCAGCAACTTTTCTTCATCTACATAAACCTCGTCGGTATGTGAGCAGAGAAAAAGCCGCCAGGAGTTTCCTCTACGATGCTGTGATTTATGTTTCCAGGGATGCAGTTGAAGAAGATAATAATTTCAGCGTGTCCTTGTTCGGATCCCTGAGCCTTCGCAGCTATACACCTAGCCGAAATGTCCATGGGTGCTAGGTCATGAGCTCAAAGATAGGCCAACTCCACGTGTCTATAGTTAGAGTTCTGGTCACATGAACATTTTCGGCAACGAAAGAGCGGACGAGTTGGCAAGTCAGTAGACTCTTAATCAATGGGAGAAAGTAAACTGTTCTGCACTTTCTAAGCGTGTGTCAAGTTCAACCACAATCCCAAAGTAGAACACTTCAAATCCGTCAGGAACCAAACCTTGAATGTCTACCTATAGTCATCTTCATAGCGAAATTTCCAGTGAGTGATAATGGACACCCTTACCCGAATCGCATCAAGTTGGGAACGAGTCGTCTGACATCAGGGCATGGACGTCCACCGAGCAACCAAGACTGGAACTTAGGGAGTCTATTGAAATTGTTGCTCTTTCTCGCCGAAATTGTTAAGTATTAGCTGGACATTGCCCTAAAGGTATTTATAAGGTGAAACTAATAATCTTGTCCGACGCCCACTGTGAAGATATTTGAACGATTTCGAGATGAAAACTTCAAGACCTATTGATTTTCGAAGGTTTTGTTGATCTATAATTAAAAGTTGGTGACATCATAAACAAGCGGCGTTCTTGGTTGTTCAGGTGGGGTAAGTTAATCTACCTAAACCTAATCTGTAACTTAACTTTTGACATGTCCAATATATTAAATTGTTCTAATTTCTTATATTTTAACTGTGTTTCGCCAAATGTTATCCCAAGTTATTAATTCTGCAGAAACATAAAAAAATTAAAAAAAAAATGTTAATTACACAACCTTACAGACCTTTCACCTGCAAGTCACCCTATGGAAGCGAACCACAGATTGTATCGACCACGAATTGAATTAGTCGAAAGAGTAATGGGAAAAAATGAAAATTATGTGCTTTCAGCAATTTCCAATTTCGCACGAAGCCGCAGTCAACATGTTCCGCGTAATTACTGCAGCACACACACACACCTACATATACTCAGAGCGTTGTCCCACCACTTTCCCAAGCGGCATTGTCAGCGAACCTTTTGCCTGCTGAACAAGCCGCTAATCGAATTATGACAAATGTAACCAAAATGCCACCGAAACGATGTAATCATTGATTACAGACCCGCATGGCAATGGCAACAACAATTATTCAAACGTACTTGCCACTCCGACTTTGTGACCCACTCAGCGTATGAATGCTTTGTGGCGCCTTCTGTGCTGTGGATTGAGGAGGTGTAGATGCTAGTTGTGCGCAAGCCCATTGCAGATAATCCACGTCGGTGGACGAGGGAAGCTCAGCGTGATTGCATAGCAAAACCAGCAATAACAATTGCAATCAATCTCAACTGAACGACGAACAGTCAAGCAGCTGCAAACATTTCGTGGCGCAAAGTCTAGATAATCGCTTAGGAGGAACTGTTGCGAAGCTAACAGACAAGTGAACAAACCGCACTTAGCATGGAGGTAGTAACGAAAAAATTTTATTTTCTTCGGCTGTTCGAAGCTATAATATAATATCCTTTACAGGTGTAGCATAAAGCGATATAAAAAAATCTTTGTATTGATTTTGATTGTTCAGTTTGATTGGCAGCTATATTCTATAGGGATCGGATCTAGAATATTTCTTCGGATATTTTTGAGTTGTCTTGGACGATAATCCGAGACCAAATATCCCGACGATACCTTGTCAAATAAAAAAAGTTTCCGATCAAGGAATTAAGTTTGATTGGTTAATTTGTATGACAACTATATCTTATCCGATATAAGCAGAAGAAACTTGAGCAAGATTTTAGACCGATGTCTCAAAACCTAAGGGACTAGTCGGGATCTGGGTCGTAAAGTATAGCAATACTATCGAAACAAATTTATTTTGGGGAACCCATTGATAAAAAGAAACCACAAGTGTTTATGAAATACTATTTTGTAAATGTTGTTCGGACTCTGCGACAAGCCAAGCTGCAATTCGTTAGCGGTTTGTCGAATTTTGTGAAGGTCGTATTAGCAACGAAAGGGAAGAACACGGTGAACTTCACAAATTATGGTAAAATGGTTTGAATTGGACAACCGTATCTATTATCTTTTCCGAAGTATACCTCGTGTAAGCTTTTTCTACTCCCACGTCTAAAGAGAAATATTCTCTGAAGAGAAATCGAGGAGACGAAGTCCCATTTTGAAGCAAAAGACCAATACTAAGTACTACAAAAATGGTATTGAAAACTTAAAAATTTGCTATAATACTTTCATAGCTCTTCATAACAACTGCCTTCATTAAGCTTTACCTGGGCTGTTTAATAAGGAGCAACAATTTAAACCAATACCATCGAAACTAGTCTTCATTCCAAGAAACAAATATATCGGGTGCGATTAATCAAAATAAAACATGACAAAATCTTAAGAAAGTACTAATCAAAACGAGATCTTCGTATCAATTGTCATGGTATAAAATAACTTGACTTATATTTTTGAACGATTGAAGGAATTGAATTTGTAAATGGATATTTTGATTTGTGTCTCTGGTAGACATTACGAAACAATTTTATATGATAAGTTCAATCGAGAAACCAGTTAGGTCGAGATCAGTCAAGAACTTGGCCTTACATGTGAAAATCAGAGGAAAAATCCGAAAACCTCTAGAAACTATAAAGTTGTTCAAAACTTCTTTAAGTGAAAAAAATGTGTATAAAAGGGCAGTGTTTTTTCAATAATCTACGATAACAGTAGTTTAAAGAATAAAACCTGGAGAACTGTTGTTACCGACATGCAAAGTTAGCAAATTTTCGGGGAAGAGATCAAAATTTTTAAAGAAAAAATCTTTATCGGATGCAATAAGCTACATTAATAACAATTCTACATTGCTAAGACATCCGAAAGTACTAACCAAAACAAAATGTTCAGATCTATTTTCATGATGGTAAATAACTTGACTTATATGTGGGAAGAATATCCCTGAAATCAGCAGATTAAGAACATGAATTACAACTCTGCCTCAGGGAACTCAGCAACATTTAAAAAGGACATAGCAAAAAATAACATTATTTTCTAAAAGTTTTTTTATTAATTTATGTTTACTTTTTTGGAAAGTTCTCAACTCAATTTTTGGTGTGTTTGTATGCCATTGATCACAGTGTGTTGCACAATTAATTGTAACTAAGTTATTGATGGCCTCGCAATAGCAACGCGACTTTTGTGTATGCGGGCCATTACAACAACTGCGCAAGCACATGTGACAAAGTCCATAGATAAATTTCCACGTAAAACCGTAAAATATAGTAAACAAAATAACAAAAAAATAAGAAATCAACAAACAACAAATAGACGAGCGAATACGGCGTTGCAGCCTTTTGCGGCAGACATTACCTGCGCCCCCACAAAACTAAAAACCAACTTACAGTGGGTATGTACGTACTCGCCTTTGTAAGCGCAACCATGGGTCGAAATTATTTATGGCATCTCTGCCCACATTTTATTTCAACTCCACGGTTCATGCTTATGGGGAAATAATGTGTCAAAAACAATAATAAAATATAATCATTAAACAAATGCCAGCAGCAAGCGCATAATTTTTAAACAGCAACAACAACAGAAAAGTAAAATTTATTCGGGGCACGTACACTGGGGCCACAAAAGCCGGGCGCTCAATAGACAGCCAGCAGGCGGGCGAAAGGCAGGCGAACTTTTGTTGGCGTCAGCGTCAGCGTCGCTGGAGCTAAAGCCGCTTCAGTTGGGGCTGCTCTGACCACCCTCACCGCGCTTAGGTGCTGTGATACCACCAGCGTTGCTTACTTTTTTCATTTTTTGTTGAGTTTTTATATTTTTATGGATTTTTAATTTTTTATTGTTGTTGTTGTTTTTGAAATTGCTGTAATTATCGCGTTATCGAAATCATATTTTAAATACTGAATTCATTTGTTTCGGCTTGTTACCTTTTTTGTTGGCTAAATCCTTGGCTGTCAGTTTTAGTATTACCCTTATACTTAGATAATGACGTTGACGTTGCGTCACAAACTCGAGTTTGAGGTTTTGTGTTTAGGAATAATTGTGGTGTAATCTCATTGATTGAACTTTTAATTTAATTAAGTCTTAATTTTTTTCCAATGAAATTATCTAATTTATTGCCAAACCCGGGTTTCCGGTCACTGCTTAAGGAAAATCAACCACCAAGGATTGGTACGCTAAGTTTAGACGTGGAGAAATGTGACAGTGAAAGCAGTGGACGCCCAAAAGAGGTTATTAGCGGAGAAAAGATGAAAAAGTCCACAAAATATTTTTGGGTAACCGTTAAGTGAAGTTGTTCGAGGTAGCAGGCATTTATTTGGCTATGGAATGTGGGAGCCGCGCGGGCTCACTTTTCACCAAAAACCACGACGATGATTTAGAGCAGTGTTTGGAGATTTTCATGCCTAATAAACCCGAGTTTTTTCGTCAATATGTAAAAATGGATGAAGCGTGGCTCGATCATTGTATTCCAAAGCCCAATTGACAGTCATCCGAGTGAACTACACACGATTAACCCGCTCAAAAGCGTGGAAAACGCAACAGCCGGCTGGCAGATTATGGCATCAGTATTTTAGGATGAGCATGGAAGAATTTTTATTGACAACTTTGAAAAGGACCAGGAATTCTGGTCTAAATACTAAATGTTAGAAATCAACAGGTTTTCGCCTATAGCACAGATACGACGAATACGGGATTACCTTTTTCAGGAGTAGAGGACAGAAACAATTATTAAACCCATTATCGAACCACTCTGATTGAGGTATCTCCAAAACATAGATTCTGAATGGATCAACCGCCTCTACAGGTGTCGCAAAACTTCTGACTTCTTTATTTATATTTTCTGTACAGGAATAAAAATAAGTCATTTGTCAGGACAATGTGTGAAAGCTAGCATTGCATTACATAGCATTATTGGGCTGTTTGAGTAACGAAATCGTCGAACACCAGCTGCATTTGAAGAAAAAGAAAGTGATGTTTCCCCAAGCCAATGCACCGTGTCAAAAGACAGTAACACGATGACAAAAATTCAATAAATGGTTTTCTAACTGCTCCCGAATTCACCGTATTCACCAGATCTGCCACAGCGGCAATGGCAACGACCTGTTCTAAGATCTAAAAAGAATTTTCGCTGCGAAATTTTCGTCAAATAAAGAGGTGCTCGCCAAAACTGAAGTCCTCTTTTGACGAACTTAGACCAATCGTAGAGTTTTATCCACTATGTGGAGCGAAGGGATGAACAATGACAGTATTACTTACGGAAGTCGAAAAAAGAATTTGCAATATTCCGTTGGAACGTAGAGCAAATTGCCTGCCCATTTCCCATCTTAAGCCAAATGAATCAAAAAGATTAATCAGAATAAGAAAATAAACATTATAAAATTTGTATTTTTATGATAGTAAGATGATTTAACCTTCATAAAGTATTTAAAATTAATAAGCTAACTTTACTGAAAAGTGTACAAATATTCGCTCGATTTCCGGCGCTGGTTGGGCTAATTAAAAGCTGCAATTTTTCATAAATATTTTGAAAATCCCCAGCATACCAAAAGCAACAAAATGTTGTATAACTAAAATATGCGAAGTATAATGCAACTACAACATGAAACCACCAATTTGTATAGGATAGTTTTAAATACGAACGGTTGCAAGTATCCACAGTAGAGGTTAAAAATAATTTACCAGTTTAGTTAAAAAAAACCCGAGCTAAACTTTTATTACAGTTGTTAGCACTGTGCTAAGAAACGCAATTTGCTGAAAAGCCTGGGTACAAGTGATTTGACGGATTGAGAGCTCCCAAGAATAAATTATTTTAAAGTGTACTGCCAGTATAGTCTATGGTACAACCTCTCTTGGTTGGATAAAAAAAATGGTTGGTAGATATAATGGTAATGACCATTCATTAGGTTAGGTTTGGTTAGGTTAAAGAGCGATCCTAACAGAGATCCCCCTTGATCAGCTTATAACGCCGGTCCGTTGTGGTACCTAAAACTCTTATATAATGGTTCATAAAAACATTATAAATCGACGAAGAGCCTTGAGCCGATCACAAATCTTTTGAGATAGCCAATGTCAGTTTCGCTTTGCCTTCTTCTTCTTTGAAGGTCTGACTGCCGAGATATTTCAACCTCAGTCTTACAAAGTTTGGAAAATGGAGGAGAAACAGCACAAATTTTTGCTCGTCCGCCTCCTGCGTAGAATTTGTCAGATTTTCTAATATATCAAATTTTGTGTCTCACGCACATCCCTACAAAACGTAAAATTTACTTCATTTAAACAAGATATTTCCTTGGGAAATGTATAGAATAGTATTGAAAGGTTATTTGGACCTTCATTTGGTCTCAGAGCCGGCGATTTTGAAGTTAAGGTAGATCACTGATGTATAAAGAAACTGCCATTTTCTTAAAATTTGAGCGTTGGTGAACTTTTGCTTCTGTATTTTGTTGCTTTAAAAGGGTTTGTAAGTTTGTTCAAGAGCATAAAAGAATCAAGCCTAATTAGAAATCAAAATTAGAAAATCAGCAAGTCGGCAAGAGTAGTTTGAAACCTCTTCCTAAAACTCAATGCACCAATTCACAGTTGACAAAGAGACAGCAACTAAGGAAAAGTTAACGCTTCCTAAGACCGTATACACCAACTCATAGGAGACAAAGTAATTTCGTTTCTCTAAATTTCCATCCAGCTCAATGAGATTACCACATACAATTTTTTTCAAATTTGCATTGAAGAATCATAAGCTTGTATGTACCAAAAAAATATGTTATAACCGCTGGAATAATGAAAAATAAAACGAACTCGCAATTTTATTACAAATGATCTAAGCTTAAAGTCAATCTCTCAAATTTAGGTGTTACTTTGGTGAGACCGCCAGTGTACTTCATATACATGCATACATATATAATTTACTGCAAAAAAATTCGAAAAATGCATAATTAATGTGCAACACTAGCAACTGCGACATCTTCGCATGCATCACTTTGCAACAGAAAAGCAAAAACAAACAATTTTTGTTGCAAGTCTTCAGTGAACAGTCAAAACTGTTGCCGCAACGCTCAGATAACAACAACAAATGTAGTAGTAACCCATAACGAACAACCAGTTTTGATGTTTTACAGAGTTGCTGTTGTGGCAGCTGTTGCTGTTACAACGCCTCGAACCATTTGTTCAGCACAAAATGTGTCAGACGCGAGCAGCAAGCGGAAAATTGTAGTACCTGTCGGAAAAATTTGTGGTCTGACCATGGAATGAGCAAGTGATAACTATTTCAATAAGAAAAACAAATAAAGATTCGGTAATTGAAAGTATGCGATGTGGGCTGTTGGAAAATGACTCGTTTAATAAAAAAAATCATGGCTCAGGGTTAAATACTAAACAAAAACAAAGATTACTAAATTTTTGGAACATTATTTGAGTGTGTCTATTTTAAAATTTGTATAAAAGTTTCCAACTAAATTTGGTACACAGACACCATCAAACTTTTTCCTACAGGGTCTGCCGATGCTTCTGTGCGGATTACATATGTCAGCACCAGCCAGTGTTGTTGGCATGCCTGCAGTTGATAGCTACACATTTAGTATGCATATAACTTGCTTTTAATCGTTGTTTGTTGTTGTAGAGTTGTTGTTATTGCTAGTTTCATTGCAACTGACATTGACAACAGAGCAAGGAAAATAGCAAAATCACCATAAAACTAAATGGAACAGCATTGATATCAGCTGCAAGTGAAAGTTGACAGCAACACAACATTACAACAACAAGAATAGCAGTAGCTAATGCAATAATAACAACAAACATTCAAATGCAATGCAGCTATCATCGGATAGGCGGCAACTGTGCTCACATGAGTGACATAACTATGTTAACGGTAATCAAAGCGTCCAGCAATGTCTTGCAACGAGCCGGCAACACTCGTGTGTGGGAGGAAAAAAAGCAATAAATATTCATTAGAGGCTATGATAGCATTGTCTCCTTTGTAAACAGGCGTGGCTGTTCTATACATTTGATCTAATGTGGCTTAATTTGGCGAAAACGAAGATGATTAATGTTGTTGCAGTGACGAAGATAAGATTATACCGCCTTAACCGTTATTATTGCTATAAAATAGAGATCACATAATCTTAATGAAATGGTATTAAATAGTTAAAATATATGGTAAATATAGTAGGGATCGAAACGATCGAATATGTTTTGTAAGAATCTTGTCTCTCCGACATAAACTTTTCTATATTTATACCCCGAACGGAGTAAATTCAGTTTGTCACGATGTTGGTAACACCCAGGAGTAGATGTCCGAGACCCTATAATGTATGTATGTATACGTATATAAATGATCAGTATGACAAGTCGGTAGGGTCATCTCCATCACGCGAACTAGGTCTATGTACTATATATCTCGAAATAACTCTTGCCAGTAGGTGATACTTCGAGATTGGCAGGCAATTGAAAAGCAGGTCCCTCTTTCGACGAACAAAAATTACGCTTTAAATTTCTCCCATCATTCCCGTTCTATAATACAGCGCGGAAACATGGACGATGGCGTACCGAGGTGAGAAAGCACTTGAAGAATTTTAGATAACTGATCTTCGCAAGATTTTTATAGCCCTCCGCGTAAGCGATGAACTTCGAAAAGGATGGAACAATGAACTGTATGGTATAGTTAAGCGAAGGAAAATCCACCAAATGCGCTGGTTAGGGTCGTTCGGATAAAAGATGATGCTTCAACGAAAAGCTCTTTGACTCGAGACCCATGTGTAGACAACACGCATTCAATGGAAGAAACAAATGCATAGCGATTTGTCTGTTGTGGTGTACAACTGGCGAGATATCGGAAAGGATCACGGCCAGACGGACCTACGGTGCAAAAGAAAATGACCACTTGCTGGGTGCCAGAGTTTTATACTCGCTAGTACAATCAGAGCAAGGATATGGTGATGTGCTTAGATTAGTTAATTTGAGGATTGCATTGCGACTTGTGGACTATTATGCTTTTTCAATTCATCACTTCACTTCATTTAATCCAGTTTTATTAAAAAGGGTTATCTTGCGGGTAATATGGTATCTCCGCCGCAACGTCGCAAATCCAGCATTGAGCTGTGTAACAGTATCCAAGTATGTGCTTTCCATACCACTTCCCTTGGCTTCCGTAGCTTCGTTTGGTTTGCTAGAATGTTCACAAGTTCAATGGCGATTAAAAGAAGGACCTGAGAAGTTGGGTAGAGAAATTTGCATTTCAATGACCAAACCTAACCACTTTTTGACTGAATTCTAATATGATCTAAAAACGAATTAGGAATAGCGAAAAATCATGTTAACCGCTGAACTACCATCATATAACTATATATGTATGTACACCTGAAGATGTTCCTGATTAACCCATAAATATAGATTCCAATGTGACATGTAATAATAATCCGCTTATCGCCCTGTCTTCAAACTTAAGTTGTACTGCCCTTTTCAGTTCGAAAGCATTTCATGGAAGCATTTAAGTCACTTGTGCATATGGTAAAAGAAGCTTACTTAAGCCCTAAGCTAAAGTTTACTCATAAATCTGCTTTCATGTCACTCTCTCGAACCGCTTTAAGGAGTAAAGGGCTGCCTCTAAATCCAACGAGCATTAAGCTCTCGTTTTTACTGCAATAATTGGAGGCTGCAGGGATTGCGGTTGGCTGCCCACACGAATACTACCGCATAACGGCACACGGCCAATGTCTGCATTTGTATATGTATGTGCTCTGAGTGCTTTGAAGTGGCAACCGCATGCATTTTAATGCAACAGCGATTACGTGAAATACGCGAGTACTCGTCGGTGAGCGGCAAATATCGACAGAAAGAGAGGAAAGTCACATAGCAAAAACAACAAAAAATGGGGGAAAAAAAACGAGAGAACAACAAAATATGCGCCTCGATGCGCTATCAAGGTTACGCATCCCATGTAAGTAAATATATGCTTACAGTTAAATGTATATACAATATAAATATGTGAATGTATATATGTAAATATATATAGACTGTAAGCCACATATGGACCCATATGCACCGCTAAATATGTGCATATGCAATGCAGTATGCATATGAAAGTGGTATTCATGCATATTTGTGAGGGCTTCAAGGCCAACAATAACAACAATGGAGGGCAAAAAACAAAAACATAATGAACACAACGACAATTAAAGCAAAAAGAGTGTAAACAAGTACATTGGCATTGGATTTAGGTCGGTTAAAAATATTACATACGCTTTCCTCATACATCCAATACATATGTACATATGCATTATGTATCTGTATACATATGTACATCGTATAAGCAAAACAAACGCATCCTTAAATATGCATAAAATCAATGAAAAAGCTACTACATACATATGCACGAATGTATTTCAAGATCAGATTTATATACTATATACGTATGTATATACGAGGTATGACAATTAAGTAATGAGACTGACTCCATAAAAACCGTATATTTGAAAATTATTCTACAACTCTGCCATCCCCTTCAAAGTAGTCCCCTTGGGCAGCTATACAGCGATTCCAGCGCGTTTTCCATGCTTCGTAACATTTCTGGAACGCTTCGACTGGGATGTCCGCGAGTACCCTCGTCACGGTAGCCTGGATGTCCGTAATCGACTCAAAATGGGTTCCTTTGACCACCGACTTTGTTTTAGGAAACAAAAAAAAAGTCACAGGGTGACATGTCGGGCGAATAAGGCGGCTGTTGCAACACGGCGATCCCTTTAAAGGCCATACACTGGGACACGCTGAGGGCAGTGTGGTACGACGCGTTGTCGTGATGAGGGATCCAGTTACGAGAGATGTCTGGGCGCGCCCTGTTGACTCGTTTTCGCCATCTGCGAGCTTTTTTCGGGCGGGGGCCGCGCGGCGACAACCATTGTGAGCTTTAGCACGACTAAGAGCACTATCACCATACACTCTTACAATTTTAGCGTACGTTTCCGAAGCTGTTTCGCTGGCGCAAAATTTTATCGCGACGCGTTGCGCTTGATTTCGTTTTTCCATTTTCGTGACGAGCACTACAAACACACGTCTACTCAACTTGACGCAGCAGGCGAACGAAACAAGCTAGAGCGATGGTACATTAATCAATGGAGAGGGGAGGGATGCCGAAAAAAGAGAAAGAGAATTTCAAGGTCACAGGTTTACCACAAGCGCGCAAGTAAAATCAGTCTCATTACTTAATTGTCAAAGCTCGTATGTGTATATGTATGTATGAATATTTACTAATCTGGAATAAATTTTTTTATTAATATCCATTTGTATCTCTCCTTCAGCGTTAGTCGCCTTGCCGTGGTTTAGGGGCTTAAGTAATAGTAATGGGCGCATCCCAAATGGAAACGCACTTTCCTATTACCATGAGGGATACCTCATAATTCAGACAATATCGGAATAGAAGATTTTGGGAAGTTTGAGGATACCCACATCAACACCATCCTAAGCGAAGGTGTAGAGGTACCCGTGCTGATAGCTAAATGGTCAGCGAGCGGTAATTGAGTAGTTGATTACGAATTGTATCCTCTGACGTCCGGGCAAGATCGGACGTAACAAATGCCTTGTCTCTGCATACCGACTTTGTAGACGAGTGAGCATCCTTCCTGGATTATTCCAGGGACCAACTATGAACACAAAACAACAACAATAACAACTGGCACTTTACCAACTACAGGGACATTGACAACACGAACAGTTAAAGGAATTCTAAAGCGGATTCTATAACGGATTCCGATGAAAAACACCTTCTCGTCAGGAAATGATAAAGAGCACTACCGACCAACAAAAACGAAGGATATCAACCAAAGTACTCTAAACTTAGAACCGTCAACCTCCAAGGCAAGAGTACCAACCAAAGTACACCAACAGCCAAGCAGGAGGTACAGCCCAAAACGGGAAAGAAATATTAAAATCAACTGCGGAAGAGCCGGTACCACATGACATTCTTTATATTCGGAAAGATAGCCAAGGATCAGGCTGCTGGCGTCTCACTTAATTAAGAGGCGATAAAGCGCCAGACACTGGTGGTGGAGGAGTATGAGAGTTTTCGGAGAAGGAATCAATCAGAACAATCAATCATAACCTTTCGCGGAGACCGCCAAAACAAATATTGCAGAAAGTAAGTCGGTCTCGTAACGAGACAACAACAGTTTGACACTTTTGCGATGTGGCGAGGAACTGTCTGCAAGTGTCTAGACAAAAACTCTACCACATCTAATACCACACAAAAGAGTTGATCGAAAAGCGATATTAGATTATCAAGTCTAGTGATAAGCTACGTTCTCGATAATCCCCATCCGTAATTTGAGTACTCTGAAATCCTTATGGGTTAAAGGGCAATCAAGTGAGCAGATTAGGCCTCTTTGGATTTCCAGGCGAGTTAGCCTTAGACTTAGATATCCACTGATCGCTCAAAATAAGTAATGCTGTAAGAACTTCACCTGTGAAGGGTATTATAGCAGTCGTAGTTAACTTTTTTTTTGTTTCACCATTCATCCATTGGAAAAATATATTATATATGGAGATTATCTGCATGGATGAACATATGTTCTGGATACTCGTTTAGATAATACTATATGAGCTTGTTATAGAGTTCACATTTTTACGTAGAATGATTTTGAGCACAAGGTGAGAACAAGCTCATTTCTCAAATCCTTAATGTTGTTTCTCATTAGTTCCTCAACTAAGGAATCGTTAAGAAGAATAAATTATTTATATATATGTGTGTTAGTTCTAATGATTGACAACTATAAATAAAATACTTCTGTACATAACCTCAATGCGATTTTGAGATGTTAAGCTGCCTTTTTAGAAAATCAGTACAAAAATTTAGATCCACCATATCTAAATACGATATCATCGCCCCCTTTTGCACTTATTATCATTTACTGTCTTTCTTGATTAAAGCAATCCGCTATAAAGATATACTCCAAAGCTTGGATACTGTATATGTATATATACTGAACCTTCAAATGAAGAACCCCTTTTGATGGCATTTGTGGCATCTTTGTGGCACTTTTTTTAAGTACTTAGAATTAGAAACAACAACAATCCATCAGCTCGTTAAGTTTATCATTTATATATGTATGTATGTACATATGTTTATGAATTCTTTTTAGAGTCTCCGACTCTGAACTTTCCAATAATTTCTACGTTCAAAGTACATGTGATGCAACCCTGTCGGAAGAATGAAATATTTAAAGTTTATTTCTTTAATAATTGCCTCATAAAAAATTGGTATAATTTATGATGCAATTAAATAAATTAATGTAATTTATAAACATACTTTTTTGTAATTTCAACGAATGCCTGAAAACCAATAATTCCAATAAATCATAACCGCTTGCAGAAAACGCGTTCGCTGAACTTATTAATCATTAAGCAGTCGAACTGTGTGGGCAACCTTGAACTATTTTATTATCTTTTTCCTCTTTTTTTCACTTTGTTTTTGCGCTATTTAAATACCTCGCCACACCAAATTCAATTACGACTCACTTCTTGAGCAAACAGTTGCTTTTTTCTCAATGCGAACAAAGAGTATTTGATTGGTAGCCGACAAAAGTATATCGCAAAGTCAACGGAAATACGCGTAAAACTACAAAACGCCGAACGGGTCACTAACCCAACGTAATTATCAAAACTGCAAAAACAAAAACATAAACGAGAAGTGAATTCAGCGCTTTGCCATACATTGGGAGCAGAATGAGCTTAACGGCTCAACGAAAAGGCGGCAATAACTCCGAAACGATCGCGTAATGCGTGTCATGGAGCAACAATTAATAGCGGTAACATGGCGTTGGTCACACAACCGTTACCCATATGCACATGTGTGTATATGTATGTATATGCATGGTATGATATGTGGTAAGGGTGCGTGCGTGCAAGCGGTCGACGGCTTCATTTTAATAAGCCACCAGCTGATTGTTTACCTTATGTAATTAAAACCGAATCGTCGCTGTCCGCGCATTGAAGGCAACGCCGCCAAACAAAGCGTTGAGATCACAGCTTTTAATTAATCGCCATAATGAATCGCAGGTACTTGAGTAGTTGGCAACAACCAAAACGATTGCATACAAGCAGCAAACAAATGGAAGCAACAAAGAGCAAGTAAAAACGTTAACTTCGTTTGCACCGAAGTTATATACTCTTCACAGATGCATTTCTTACAGGATAAAATCTATAAAAAGGTGGTTGATGGACGAAAATTCACGCTAAGTTTTGTGAGAATACTTTGTCGAATAAAAAAGTTTTTCATAGAACGGTTTTAGTTGGATCGGTCATATCATATGGCAACATAAGCATTAGTGGTCCGATAGCAGGGTGATAATTTATCAGTTTTTTTGAGAGTGTAGGATGTGTGAATAATTTCCGATCGATATATCAAAAACTGAGAGACCAGTTTGCGTATATAGAGACGGGCAGATGGATATATCTAAATCGACTCAGCTCGTCACGCTGATCATTTGTAAGTATTTTATGGGATCTCCGCGTGTCTAGGTGTTACAAACTTTGTGGCAAGCTTAATATATGTACCCTGTACACGGTATTGTTTTCCATAATGTAAACGAATGCATTGACAATCATTATGCTCAGAGAATCTCGCAACAGTACAGAATCTGATTGTTTACCAGTGTTTGCCGAGCTCAAGGGAGATCCATAGATCCAGTATTAGAGTACAAGAGCACACATTTCTGATGAAATTGGTATAACGATGTCCTCTCTAATAAGTTATTCGGCTTTACAGCACTGTCGCTGAATCCAGGCGCGTAGAAAATAAAATCTTGGCTACAATACACTTGTGCCAACGCTTTTTCTAGTCTTCGAAAGAGAGGCGGGCGCGTATCTTCGATTCACCGAGATAGTGGTACTAGTCGATGTCAGGTCCTCGGAGCGTGCGCACGTCAAGGTTACCGGATACATGTCGGCTATCTGTCACAACATGATCGATCTGGTTTCGAACTTTTCGTTCCGGAGACAGCCAAGTAGCTTGATTTTCGTGTGCTGGAATCTAATACTAAAGATAACCATATTTCAAGCCCCGGTGGAGTCGATCAACCTCAGCCCATTTGGAGAGGCTTCGCCATGTAGGCTGAGTTTACCGACCGTTGTGCAAAATATACCTTTGCCCACCCTGATGTTAAAGTCACGATTTTAACATCGTGGCGGGACAGCTCTCATAGGTGCGCTCCAAGCGCTTAAAGAAGACATCTTTGGTCACATCGTCGCTCTCGTCCGTAGGGGCGTAGGCTCAAATTAGCGTTATGTTGAAAAAAGTTGCACTGATGCGAATTGTGCTTAGACGCTCATCTATCGGAGTGACTGTCAGTACTCGACGACTGAGGGTTTTTTCCAACGCGAATTGCACACCGAATTTGCACTCCTTTATATGGCCGCTGTAATAAATATCACAAAACCTACTCGTCCCTCTCCCTTTCCCATCTATTGAGTATTATAGAGTTTTATACAAATTATTTCCATAAATGGTCCACATAAATAAGAGACATCCATTAGAAATAACTTAATCATCACAACGTGTACCAACTACTGCTTCAATATTCCATCTTCAACATATTGTCACCGTTAATTGATATATGAATAAGGGTTCACAAGAAATAAATCTAAAAATTTCCTTTTGATATGGGTCAAATTATATGTTGCATAAATTTTGTTAGTCAACAAAATCCTCTTTCGCATTAGACTCGTTTTGTGTCGGAAATCAATTCCAAAACGGTAGTAAATTTTCCACAATTCCTAGAAAACCCAAACCAACAAATACACTTTAATTTGGGCTGTCAATCACTTTGTCTAAAGGTAACAGATTTATAAAGTTGAAGATTGTGTTTAGTCCTTATTGCATATGTATGTATATGTAAGTACAGCCATGGATATTATATACAAATACATAGCAGTTAATATACAATAAGTGGTGGAAACTTTGCGTATTAGATGTACAAAAAATTTGCAAATACCGGGTGATTTAAATAGAAGTACTTTTTCAATAGAATTTTTTTGACGGATCACTACTGCATTTCATTATGGAAAGACTCACGTCTGAACAACGTTTATAAATCGTATTGCGAAACTTCACGTTCTCTAAAAAAGTGTTTCGATTTGCGACCCAACTTATGGTCAACGTACTTAGTGTACTGTTCACGACACCATCACCTATCTTGAGACCCAATATTCATTATTGGATAATTTTCAAAAGGAATAGAACACGTCCAGCACGCAGTGTACACGAAGACTGTGGAGAGTCGATTCGGCGTTGTTCGCAGCTACTCGAACCGACGTATGGAACGACTTGGCGCATTTTACGTCGAGATCTTAAATTGAAAGCGTACAAAACACAGCTTTTGCTTGAACTGAAACCGCCGACCTTCCCAAGCGACATTGCTTCGCTGTGTGAGAAGATTCGACGTTTTCGAGCCAAATGTTGTTTAGCGATGGGGTCAATTTCTGGCTCAATGGGTATGTAAGCAAACAAAATGACCGCATTTGGCCCAAAGAACAATCTGCAGAGATTCATGAGCTGCCATTTCATTCAGAAAAAAAACACTGTTTGGTGTGGTTTGTTGGCCGGTGGATCTATCGGTCCATATTTCGTGATCTGTGTGGCATTTGATTTCAGCAAGACGGCGTCACTTCCCACACATCGCTTCACGCAATATATTTATTGTAAGAACACTTTACGAGTAGTTAGCAGATACGTTTTGCACCGGTCGATTTGCCACCCAGATCGTGTGATACCACACCGTTAGACTTTTTTCTGTAGAGATACTTATGTTAAGTGTAAAATCTATGCCAACAATCCCGCCTCGGATCTTGCAGCAAAACATGACGCTGGTCACTCAGTTACCAGTCAAAATATTTGAAAGAGTCATAGAAAATTGGACTCAATGGATGGACCCTCTGAGATGTAGCCGCAGTCAAGATTTTAAAGAGATAATCTTCAAAAAATAAAAGCAAAAAATCTTCTTTCGAATGATAATAAACATTCCCCATTAAATTTTAATTTTCTGTGTGTTTTCTTTGCAAAAAAAAAGAAATGTCGATATGACTAACCCTTTATATTGCAAGGCGGAATAGTCGCACACTTTGAAGGACTTTGAGGAAAATTTTTAAAATAAATCTCAAATTATATTTAACATTTTATGACAAATGGCAGATAATTGACAATCGCCAAATTTGACAAATAATGGAAAGTTTTGAGAAATAAAAAATACAACTTAAACTCATCTCACTCAACACGTCATGTGCAGTTTTATATTTTGTAGATGTAAGGATAAGACAGCACTTTAGTTGCGTTAAATTATTATTAAGTCCCTGTGGTTTGCTTGAGATTTCTATAAAAAAAATACTTGGGTTACGATCGCATACCCGGATGTCAATCATTTAGGACGAATTTTTTGTTGTTTCCGTAGAAATTTCGCCGAACGAGTCTATTTCTGTTGTGCTCATTGTTTCGCACTCATCATTGATTGATATATGAAAATTATCAACCAAGAGTATTGGGTACATTAAATATAATAAAAATGCTAAAATGTCAATCATATTTTCAACATAAACACCAACTTTGTATTCAGTAAAATTATTTGCAATTAAGTATCACAAATTATATATTTTTCTTCAAAAATAACCGCTATACATATCTACAACCTTAATTATTGCGGATATACAAATTCATTTTCTTAACAAGACGCCTCAGACTCTCCCTGTTTTTGCTGGTCAATATAGGTTTCTCTTGTCAAAATATATAAGTAAAACTCAACTCCTTGTGTTATTTTAACTCTGGCGCTACTTTAGGAGAACACTATTACTCTGTGCCTTTTTCCATGTTAATATACATATATAACTCAAATGCTGATCAAATAGATCTTTAGACATAAATATGATTTCGAATTTGGCGCTTCCTACCGGCAACCGCTTTGCCCTTAACCTTCTCCCAAATGAAAAAAATTATTCGACAGAATCCAGATGCGATCATTAAACGATTTGCTAGCGCTTCTTTTGATTACATTAAATACCCCAATTTTCATAGAACTCATACGATGGAAAATAAATCTAAATATTATAAACAAATATTAAATAATAATATTAAAAAAATGGTACATGATTTATGATATGATATGATATTTATTTCATTGTAAGCACACCTAAAGAAGCCTCTTACCAGCAGCTGTTAGGCATGCAGTCTCACAGAAAACTTATGATTCAATAAAATGCTTAACAATGTATAATAAAAAAATCGTAGAAGTATTTTGCATTTGAAATATGTAATGGTTGAGATTTCACCAATTACACTCATTATTTCGCTAAGCTTCATTACAAAAAAAAAATCAACATATTTTCACGTTTTATATATAAATGTAATTTTTTAATTAAATATAAATTTTTCTATCAAAAAATAGCAAACGAGATTTATGCAAGTCGGAGAGAGCGCAAGGAAAAAATAAAATACATAAATTCGTTCTCGCACAAATGTGACGTACTGAGAATTGTTGATGGTCACCTGCTTTATGCTCCACTATGTACTTAGCCTAAGGGATCAAGTGCTTACAGTACAGTGAAAGTAGTAAAAAAACTTATCAAATGTACAATATTGGGTAGTCGTGTAGTTTTAAAAAAGTTAGTAAAAATTTAAAAATATTTACTTAAAAATTTGCGTACAATTTTTTTGTGCTACAGCTACATTAGTGACGAATTACGAATTATTTAGAAGTGAAGTAAAAAATCTTCAAATGTACTCAAAATAAAAATATGTGAATATCAAATCTAAATAAAATTTTCGCACTAAAATCTCTTTACAAATTTATACTTTAGATATTAAATTAAACGTTTATGAATTTTCATTAAACCGATTAAGGAAAACACAAGCAAACCGCCTTCTTTAAATATTCAAATTTAATTTAATCGCTTATTTTCGAGTACAAAATATGTACTAATATACAAGCAGGAAAGACGTGTGAAATCATTCTGAAGTTTTCGAAGTTATTTTATTTTATTATTATTTTTATTCCACTCAGAATTCTGTATTTGCCGATCCGTTTGCTCAAACCGAACCATTTTCTGCCCTCCAGCACTCTAAGACCACTCATCAGCAACAAGCTATATGAAAACTGTGGGACGGCATTTCATACGTACAGCTGCAAACGAAACCGTTAGTTTTCGGAAAAGGCAAAAGATCAGCTGGTACGAGAGGCCACAACACGTGCGGAATGGGATAGGTACCGAGAGTTGAAGAGAAAAGCGAGACAAAATCAACAACAGACCATATTTTCACCATGCGTCACATCTTGGAAAAGACCGTGGTCCCCCTCTTCGATTTCAAAGCTGATTTTGACAGCACGAAAAGGGACTGCTTTTATGCCTCTTTGTCTGAATTTCATAACCCTGCAAAACTAATACGGCTGCGTAAGCAATACCAAAAGCTACGTCAGATTCAGGAAGGACCTCTCCGAGCTGTTCGATACCAAACGAGATTTCAGACGAGTCGGCCTTAGGAGTTTTCGAAAAAAAGGAAGGAGTTAGTGTGGACCACTTAACTGTCTTTAACAAATAGCTGTCAAAGCCAAATAAACTATGTGCCTCAATCCCACTTGTCAGCACCCGTTCGGGATTCGATTTTTGAAAATGATATTGCAAAGATGTTTTGAAAACTTAGACAAGAAAATCAAGATTTCAATAACAGTGGAGCTTTGTAAGTACGATACAACTACACCAAAAATAACGGTTCTTTATCAATGCAGCTAACCAAAAAACTGCGAATTTCACATCTTTCCTGAGGGGTTTGCTTGCATTACCAACAATATATTTTTATTTTTTACAAAATAATTTTGAAGATCGTTTTCCAAATAAACAAACAGGAAATTTATTAGTTCAAGACACAAAATTTGGTTGTCTACTGCTTCTAATAATCAAAATTAATTATAAACTTTTACGCTAATTAAAATAAAATACCCAAAAGCACGCCTGAACGAAATGAACATTTCAGGAGCTAACAGTTAATGCTACATAAATAACTCAAGGGAGAAAAAATACCAAATAAATTTGTGCAAAGAAAATTCATGTGAAAGAGTACGAAAGAAAACGAGTAACTCGAAAGCCAACTTACTGCCATGAGAAGCTGCCAGTGATGCCGTCTTTGAGACGGTCGCGCAGTGAACGCTGCCTGCTCGGGCCTGCCCCGGTGAGTGGCGGCAGAGTGGCATGCTCACCGTTGCCATTGCCCTCATCGATGGCGGTGCTGATGTTCGAGGTGGAGCTGGACATGGGTGCGGCGCCGCCAGCACCGCCACCGCTGCCACTGACCGCGCCGCCCGCGCCAGCAACGCTAACGGCATGCGCCACCTGTTGTTGTTGCTCCACATGCTCCATTATGGGCGGCTGCTGCTGTGTTGTTGTTATTTGCTGTAAACTATGTGGCAGTTGCTGCTGCTGTTGCTGTTGTTGTTGCAGATGTTGATTATGACGCCGCCGTATGCTGTGCCGTGGCGAGTTTTCACGCGACATTTTGTTGTCGTTGTTGGTAGTTCGTGTGTGTAAGTGATAATTTTTTGGTGATGTGAGGAAATTCGTTAAATTTTTAGAAGAAATTAATTATTACAGGATGTGTTTATTTATTATTTCGGTTGAGTGTTAAATTAACTTCTAGTTGATTATTTGTATCGAATGCGTATACGCAAAATGCAATGCGTAAATAACGGTATTTGCGTTTATTTGTCGATTATTTATTTGTGTAGCATAAAGTTTATAATGAAAACTCAATTTGCACGCATATTTTATCAAATTTTAGGTCATGTTGAAGCAGTAAAATTCGTAGCAAATAAAAGTGGTTGCACATTCAAGCATCTGTGGCGGTCTCTACTGCGATTTATTTGTGGTATTTAAATATTTTCTATTTTTTTTTTTTGCATTTCTAAAACAAATCACATTCGGATGCACATTCAATTTAAATTAAAGTAATTAGGAATTTGGAAAAGTTGAAAATTGTTTAATTTGGGAAGAGCAAATGGAGTAAAAAGGTGGAAAAGAGTAAAAGAGATGAAATATTTTAGATGCAAATTGAATTAGAGAGAGTAAAAAAATTAAATATTGAATAGTATTTTGAGTAAGAGTTTAGTGTTTCTGTGGAATGGGAGTTTAAGTGCTTAGTTTTGTAGAGTAAAATAGCATTTTCTAGTCAATGTATATCAAATAGGCATAAAATATACGAGCATATTTTTTTGTGTTTTTATTTAAAGAATTTCAACGATTTTTATATAAAAAAATATTATTAAAATTCAGAATTTTATTATCGTTAATTATATCTATAACATATACATATAAGTTAAATAGTGTTTTTAAAGGAAAAATAAATAAAAGTGTAATTAGTAGTCAATATTCAACTTTCCACTTAACTATAATAATTTAATTGGGGTCGGTGGTTCAAGTAACCGATATTCGAGTACTAATTTCAAAGAGAGCGACTTCATCGAGTGATGATTTGAGTCCATTGTTACCAAAAAACGAAAAATAACCTTTCAAAGTCATGTTGCAAACTGCAAATCAGGCGTGTTGTAGAATCTGTCATTAATTCAGATATTAATGGTTGGGTGTTTGAATGGAAACCAAGTTTATCGGTTTTGTTACCAGAAACAAAGCAAGAAGATAGTCGCTGACGAATTAACATATCTCTATGTCTTGAGCCATGTCATGGCCAGAGCCTAACCGCAGAAAATCTGCGCTGATACTGCTTACTAGAAAACACATACCGCTAAAGGTAAGCAATTACTCAAACTACGCAAACCTTAGAATCCTTAGGTAATTGTAATAAAAATGGACAACAAAGTAATGTACGAAGGAAGGAAACTGCACATGGGTACAATGCAGTCAGTGCTATTATATGGTAGCGAAATATGGACAGATGAATAAAAGGTGAAACACAGACGGAACGTGCTTGCTAAGGTACAGAGAGCATCAGCACTGAAGGTCGCCTAAGCGTACCGCACAGTATTCGAATCCTCAGAGCTAGTGATAAGTGAAGCCCTGCCTATAGATGTACTCGCAAAGGAGAAAAGACAACTCTGGCTATGAAAGAAAAACGGAATATGATGAAACAAACACTTGAAGTCTAAAGAGATCGGTGGACGAGGAAGCGCTAAGGAAAATGAACCACCAAACTTATCAAAGATATAGAGGAGGGGAACTTAACACAGTTGCTCTGCGATCACAAAATGATGCATACCATAACTTTTTTAAGTGTCATCGATGGGAAGTAAGTAGAATATTAGTAAACAAAGTTCGACAACTAAACACAGGATATATAATAGAACAAATGGTAACTAGCAGTAAAATCTGGCAACTAATTGCTTCATACGGAGAACATGTACTACCCATTAAAAAAATGATGGACGCGTACCCTTCCGTCTCCACGAATGCGACACAATGGCTCAAGCTCAAGCTCATCCAATAAAATAAAGAACAAAATTACGAAACTCATTGTAAGATTTAATAGAATTGCAAACATTGCATGCATTAGCAAACTTCTGATTCGAATATTGCTTTTGCGTATGCTCGAAAAGACGAATAAATCCAATCAGATTCTATGACACTAATGGAAACCACAATTGGTTTGGCATTCTGACTAGCAAGCAAGTTTGTCTTGGATTCTACAACACCTCTGAATATAAATTTCCTAGAAACCTCTATCCCTAACCACTATCACTTCGCTGAATCAAATTGTAATTAAGTTTATTTTAAAAAATTATTAGTATTTTTAATTATCTTACTTTCAACAAAATATTATCGAAGAAGCAGGAAAGATTGGATAAAAGGAGAATAGAAAGCATTCAAAAGATTAAGGTAAGGTGAAAAATATATTAACAAAGTCTAAATGCGAAAAATCAGACAAAAAAAATGTTTAATTTGGAAAGTTTGTGAAAAAATATTTCTGTTTTAGTAATTTATTTTATGTATTATTTTCGATACATATATACTTATACCATATATGTATAAAGCAATATTAGTAAAGAACAAAACACATCTAAAATTATAATATTATTTTAAATTAATCTTCTAAGTGATTAATTAAATTAAATACCTTAATAAATCACAAGTAATTATTAATTATAATATTAATATTTTATATTACATATGTATGTATGTAACTAATTGAATTTTAGACATTCTTATTCAAGTTAAATCATAAATTTTAATTAATTAACAAACTTATTTATTTAATTAAATAACTTGTTCTATTTAATTGAAGAAAGTTTATTATTATTATTTTATTTAAATTATTTTATTAACTACATAATTTATTTATTACATTGACTTTAATTAATTTAATTAATTTAATTATAATATTATATTATTATATAATTATATTCATTAGTTTAGTTATAATAAATTTTATTTAATTAATTTATTAATATAACTAAATATTTAATTTATTCATTATATTAATTATTATTGATAATTAATTATTATAGTATAATTTAATTTATTTATATAACTAAATAATTGACTTTTATCATTTATTTTATACAATTAATTAATATTTTAATTTAATTAAAATTAAATATTACTCATTATTACATTTTTTAATTAATTAATTAATTATTTTTTAATTAAATTTACTATGATTAATTAAATTAGTTATTTAATTTAGAATTTAATAATTATTAATTTAATTTATTATTGATATTTAGTTATTATAATTTAATTATTTAAATTATTTTAATTTATTGAAATTATTTATTTAATTTATTACTATCAAATTTATTTTTATTTTATATTATTATTTATATTAAATTATTTTTTATAATTTAATTATTAAATTTTTTTAAGTTAGTTAAATAATTAATTATATTTTTTTAATTAAATAAATAATTGTTTACAATAGATTAATAATTATTAATCCAAATTATTTAACTATCTTTGAAAATTATATTAAAATTTTATTAATAATCAATTTAAAAAAAAAACAAAAAAATTAAAAAAAATTCTTTTCGTATAATTTTATTATTGAAACAATCGAAGGTATATAAAACACTTTAAAAACTAAAGTGAGGTTTAGAAACCAAAGCATATTTCTTTAGTATTAGTATTTAATTTAATTTTTTAATATTTAGCTTAATTAATTAAATTAATTTTTAAGAAATGCTTGAAAGTTCCTGAAAATTATTCAAAATTGCTTCGTTGGTTTAAGCTACTTTTAAATCAAGGTTAATTAATTATCGAAAAGCTTGAAGCATACATATATAAATATAATAATTATCACGATACATACATACATTCCACTTATATACCATACAAGTAAATTCTCTTAAAAGTACACAATATGAAATAACGAAATATATAAAATAGACGGAAGGATATAAGCATAAGTAATAAGGAAAGATACTAGGTTTTGAGAAGACGCACATTTTATAGACAGCTGACGCTTCTAGCACTGATTCGGCTGCATGCAGGCGTTTCCAATCCGCAATTCACATACATATGTACATACAAGTAAATCACATAACACATCTAGGGGTGTTGTCTAGCGGAGCAGAGTTGCTATTTAAGTATGGATGGATCCAGCATGGCTTGCAAATATCGAGATTAGGCACATTGAGAGCAGACTAACAGATTTCAACTATTTATTTAAGTATATACAATAAGTATTCCTTTACATTATAAATATATATAAATGTATATATATTTGTGTAAGCTTTTGTTTAACTATATGTACACGACTTTTGTGTCATTCAATTCTTATGTGTTCACTAATTTTGCTAATTCCTATATATGTATGTGGAGTTAAGTTATCAGCTGTAAAGCAATAAGCATATGTGTTAGTACTTTTGAACCTCTTTGTAGTTTACACTAGCGATATATCTGGTGTGTGTGTATGTATGTAAGCAAATGATTTACTCAGTTTGGTTGCTCTTTCAAGGAGTTATGATGTGACTAAATGTATGAGTATGTGTTTTGTTGTTGCCTTGTTTACGGTTGCATATTTATATTAAGTAATTAATTTAAGACACTTTAGAAATGCAAGATTACGCTCGGCAACGAACCTGTAAAGAGAAAAAAGGAATTATGAATAATTTAAAGGTTTCAAAGCTTCATTTTTAAATTTATTTTAAAGAAATGTTTATTATTTTGATTAATTTCAGAAGAAGATTACTAATTAGTAAAATTTTCAAACCAGGAGAAAATGTCAACTTCGGTTGCAGTGAAGCTATAATACCTTTCATTTTGCACAAAAGCAATATATTAGATTAGAGTACACTTATTCTCTTGAAATTAAAACGCTCGCAATACCCAAGTGCTTAATATTCTTAGTAATGTTGCATTTGTGCTGCAATTATGAACACGACTTGTTTGACGGGACATGCGTGGCGTATGAGTAACCTCCACATTAAACTATTATACATAGTTAAGCGCTTCTGCCTAAAACTGAACTTAACATAAGCACAGCAAACTTTCAGTCTCTAACGAACGAGTAGTAGTCTACTTAGAGATGAAACAATCAAGCAACGGTAGACAGTGGAAGATGCGAAGATGCGAAGATGGGAACAACGCCTGCAACGAACGCGAATTGTGAAACATGTGCTGCCAAATCCCACGAGCACGCCGCGAAGCATTGGCATTGACAGTCGAGTGCAGCTTGACACACTATATTTGCCAGAAACTTAGTGCTTATACGGCTCAGCGCACTTTGGCACACTCACTTACTGCCGTAACTTGCGCGCTCACTTCATAATTTTAATGGAATTTCCTTTTGTGGCACAAATGAGTGTGTACGTGGGTTTTTGGTTGCAAGAAATTTTGCGGACTTTGTAAAAGTAAAAAAAGCGCGCAAAAGTTTCACTTAATATTAAATTATAGCGTAAGCTTTCAATTTCATTTAGCTCTTTATTACTACATCGTGATAAGTGCATCAATAGCGGGAAATAATTTGGACAAGTAATGCCACGCCAGTCTTTTGCAGTTCTTTAATTAGCGCCAAGTTGAATGCAAGTGGAATCGCAACTTTCTCAAGTAAGTTTTGCATCTGAAATAGGGAAAATGTAAAAAATCGGGAACCAAAAGCTGCGGAAAAGCTTTAAGTCGACATGTTGGAATTGAGAAGAATTTATGTAGTGTTCATACTGTGATTGGTATTTGTTCGAGTCCGTAAATGTTTCTCATACCCCCATTTCTTAGGCTCCTGCAGCCTTGGATGTGGCTTTTTACACATTTATTATAAAAATTTTTCGAAAATTCGTATTTTTACGTCTATAGGGCAAAAAGATTCTTTTAGATATGGCTCAAGCAACTTAAAACTTCCGGTTTTAGACCAAGTATTCTCTGGGTAGCCAAAGAACACGCGTTTGAAGGCGAGCTAAGCAAGGCGGATAATGGCCCAGCAGGTTCGAATTGGATCTATATTTGTCATAGGCAATCTCCGATGTAATAAACTCAGACTACTGATTTATGGAACGCTATAAGGTCATGATTAGTGATTTTATTTTTATTTATACTTTATTTTTATTTAATTGGTGTTACGATCATCGGTTCCAACAAGATGGCGCTACACGCCTTAACAGTTTTTTTAAAGGGGTTATGTGAAGTTTGTTTGGGGTTATATGAAGTCGCTTGTCTACAAAGACCATCGCCGCATTGTAAGAAATTATTCGGCGCTTTGCTGACATATGACCCCAATTTCTGCAAAAAGTGTTCGAAAATTATGCCTCCCGGCTGAAATTGATTCGAGGCAGCCGCGGCGATCCCTTTAGAGAACATTTTTAAAACATAAAGGCAAACCCTTGCGTTTATAATAAAGCTAACTTCTTGACTAAATATTTAAATTATTAATTTTTTCTTTCGTTTTATTTGTTTTTAAATACCACATGTCTAAAAACACACACTTTACAAAAAATCTTAAAAATTATATCGTATCTTTCTTTCAGCGAAAAAATCATGAATGTAATAACATTCCAAAAAAAAACTAAACAAATCCGAGATAGGGTCTTCGTTTCCTTATGTCATAACTAATTTACAGTTTGTCTTCATTATAGCTCCTTTTTATAGCACTCTTCTTCTTATATGAAATGTATTTGTTTCAGAAATTGATATCAGACTAAAAATCTACTCTCTATTGAAATAAATTTTTCAGGACAACACAAAGTGTGAAAGTTTGAAAAAATTCAATTTTTTTAACATTTTGATTGTATATACCTCTAGAAAAATCCAAAAAATACCGTAAAAATATTAAAACTTCAAATACTGCAGTAATTTAATGGATAGCCGCCCAGATCAGTAAGCTCCATCAGTTTATCTGTCTTCCCCAAAGAGCATTTTTCGAATTTGCAAGTAATAGCTCAGTCATAACTTTGAAGTCGTTAATTTCGTTTATCTTGGAACCTATGTAAACACCACCAACAATGTCAGCCTAGAAATCCAACGCAGGATAACTCGTGCAAACAGGTGCTACTTCGGACTGAGTAGACAATTGAGAAGTTAAGTGCTCTCTCGATGAACAAAAACCAAACTCTATATCCAGCCAGATCCAGATCCAGCTCTGAAAGTGTTCGACGTGGTACCCGCTGGGGGGAGCAGAAGAGGAAGACCTCTACTCCAGATGGAGAAAAACCTCGCTTGGAATATCCAATTGGCGCCACGTTGCGAAGAGAAGAAACGACTGGCGCGCTGTTGTTATCTCGGCTATAATCGCGTAAGCGGTGTCTACGCCAATAAAGAACAAGAAAAAGAATAACTCAAAAACAAAGTGATGATCGAGTCATCATAAACAATTTTTTGTTCTTATCTAATTCTATATACAAAGACTTATATAGCTTTTGATTCAATCTAACCAAAATTTGGTGATTTTTTTAAAATCACCGTCATTTTATGAATTTTTGATTTCAAATATGATTGAAAATATCAAAACAATCGATCAGAATCTTTTTTGTAATTCCCAAAAAATCAAGATTTGTGTGTGCCCTGTATAAAAGCGACCTTGAAGCTTACCCACCCATTCTATCTAAATTTTATAACTTTTCTGTCAATTTGCTACTATTTCGTTTTCCTTTTGTCATTACTTGAGAGCTTAATTTAATCTTTATTCATATTTTTCTTGCATTTAAATTCTCATTGAAAGTTTCCTTTCACCCCACAATTTATTTTTTACTTTGTAACGTTTCCTTCAAACAAAGACCAAACTAAAAGTAAAACTAAAAGCCTTAGAAAATAAAAATATATATTTATTTATTCACACAAATATATATTGTGTATATTATATATACAATCGGACCAGGTTGCCGGATATTTGCTCAGCCATTTTGTTGCCTCATTTTTGAGTTGGCCCTCTTTTGTTTCAACTCATTGCGCGCTCTCATGCGTGTTGTTGATTTGTGCATCGCTGAGCAATTTGTTTTGATTACGAGCTCATGGGACGGGGGGAAGTGAAATATGTAAAGAGCAGAATTGAAAATGAATAAACCAGAACAAAATGATACCCATTCATCGGCACATTATATAAAATGTAAAATATTACATAAGCGCCAAACCCAAACGTGCCAAGCTGCACTGGGAAAATGTTGCACACATACACATGTATATGTATACATACATACATATATAGTATGTGCAATAACAGTTCCTCTTGAATGCGGAATTTCATAAAATGTGCTACAATGTTCGAAATTGTTTTGTGATTTGGACACATTGTAAAGACGCAATTTTCTCTGATTCAATGGCTGCCTTTCACATCGCATGATAAACTTTTTTGCAACTCATAAAAGCTTCAATCATACTGTTTAAGAGTGTGTAAGCTACATTGTGCTCTTTAAAGGACAAAAAAGTTAGTTTTTCTACTGACAAGTCTGCGTTCTTTTAAAGAACTCAATGGGGTACTTTGGGTTTCGAGCATAACGATAATTATCCAGCGCATCTTCTCAATAGTATCTGCCTTCAGTGCATCAAGTAATTGACGAGTAATAGTGAATGAAATGAAAAGACATCCTCATACTCTCTTGTATCGACTTCAACTCTCAACTTAGTTTTTCCCTTCACATGTACTATTTTAGGCAAGAGAGCTATATATTTTGATTCCTCGCAGGAGAAATTTAATAACTGTAGTAAACTATATTCTCATAGATGGATATAGTCAACGCTGGCCGAATTGAATCCGAGTTTTGTTTCTTTGTGAAGTTCGGAAAAATTTAAACCGAATAATATCGTTTCGATTTATGGAAGTTTCGATAGCTGCCAATAAAATCAATGAGGATTGAATACATTAGGCATTGAGTCTTCTCCCTCATAGACAAGCATCCAAAATTGGTTTGACAGCTACCATGGAAGTTAATCCACAACTTCCGTTAATAGTTGCGTAAGATAGCTAGGACATGATGAATCCACTTGAAATTGTGTAAACTATGGAAGAGTGGACCTGCAAATTTGCTCCGAAGTAGGTAAAGACTTTTCGATTGGCGGAAAAAGTGATATCTACTGGTTTCTGGAATTTAAAAGCCAAGCCGCAACAAACTGCACGTATATAGTCTCATTTAGCAAAGAAATGCATCATGATTTTGCAGACTTCCAATTAACGTGGTTTTCAGATTAAAGAAGTTGAGTCTTCGCTGGGTCAAGCGCATCCTGCTAAAAGGACACTTTGTTGAAAAATAAATCAGATTTTTTTTTAATTTTTTCTTTCTTTTCTCGGTTAAATATTTATCGAATCGTCCTCATGTACCCGTTTCTTAACGAGGGACTTCAGGCAAAAACAGTTTCGACTGCTCTCTACAGGTGCTTTCCCCTTAACTTTAGAAGATAGGGCACTCGTCTAAATGTAAATAAAATTTTTTGTTATTATCCTCAAGATGAAAGAAGTTGTACTTAGTCAAATCGAAAGAGAACAAAGTTTGGTACAAATCTACTATGCTGTCCGATGAAAATCTTAAGCTCTTTCCCAATTTTAGTAACTCTTGGATTAAAATTCATCACAGATAAAATTACTTAAGCGGAGCTCATAATATCTGTATTTTAGTGAATGAACCCAAGGTTAAAATATATGCTTTAATTTTAACCTTGGTTTGAGGTTAGTTGAATGATTTTGTTGGTTGGTTGGTTAAAAAGGAGGCGCTGAAAATATTTCAGCGTCTTATCTTCCTCGCACATGCTCTGCATTCTGCCGAAATCATTTTTCGAATTTTCTGAAGGTAGGATCTTAAGAGTAGCTGTCCTGTGCTGACTCCAACAATACTACCACACTCCCTTTTCCTAGAAGTAGAAGATTTTTGCTTTGTACGGATTTTGAACTTTTATTACACTCAAACACAAATTTAGTCTCCTAACTACTGCACTACAGCCACTATTAAAAATATTTCCAATTTTTAAAGCTACTATAAATAATCCTAAACTATTTAAATACCATTGAAAGCTCTAGAGCAGACTGCGGATTAAATTTTATGCAAAATTGGCATTTCATGTAAATTTCATACTTAACTTTGGTTTTAACCAAACATACAAACATGTATACCATACACACTTAGTGCTTTGGCAGCAGCGAATTGAAACACATAGGGTCGCCACTGCGTATGAGCAACTTTTTGTACTGGAAATTTTCCGCAATAAATCATGCATGCTGGCGCGACAATAAAAAGTTTAATAAAAGGCACAAAGCATATGAGAGATATTAAATATGTGTAATAGTTAAGTGCAAGTGCTACAATATATTATATGCCCATGAGCTGCAATTGCGAGCAATAAAATTGCAGTTGTTTAGGAACTTTTTGGAAGTATTTTTTTGAGTAAATTATTTGCACGTTACTGTATCCACACGAGTGGGTTAGTGTAATCACACAGCTAATAAAATAAATGCGATGTTCGGAAAGTGAGTGACAAAGTGGCTTAAATATATTTTGCGCGCAAAGTCCATAATTTGCACACACACAGACATACGTTTATACCGAACACCACATTTTTATTACAAAAACCCGTAAATTATTGTTTTTTTTTTTTTTAATTTAGCTAAAAGCGTTGAATTAAAAGCTGGCGAAAACTGAGCAGAAGCTCCAAACGGAAGCAAAGAAATTAAATCGATTGAACGATGCGTAACAAAAACTGAAAATTTCAACTACAACAACAACAACAACAATGAAATAACTTTAGATATCAATGCATTCAACATATTTTGGGAAAAATGGCGCGGGCGTTGTTTGATGCTGCGTGGGTCGTACCTACAAATATTGATATTCATCAAACAAACGTATCTGTATGTATCTGCGTGTGAGTGCAAATATAAATAGATTTATTATGCATGCGTGGGTGAGCTTTCCATTTGGCACATAAACTGCAAAATGATATCGAGTATACTTTGGAAATACTTTAAAATTGTATAAAATTCTGGCGGTAGTGGGTGGGCAAACATTGATTTTGAGTGGCATATAAGTACACCACTTATGTATGTAGATACATAAACTTTATATGTGTATATACAAAGGTCATTATAAAAAATTTAAAACATTTTTCTCTGGGTAAAATTTAATTTTTTTTCAATGTTCTGGACTTAGCTTGGGAAGTTTTAGCCCATTTTAATACTTATGTGGATTCGAGCCAAGTAATCACTCATAAAAGCTTCAATCAAACTGTTTAACAGTGTGTCATATCTGTTGTCACAATATGGTTAGAACCACCACAGATAATGCTCGTAATGTAATTTTGGCCTCATAATTTTACCAACGGTCAATACTCGCTTAATCTATTATCCATTTTAGGCTTAAAGTTCATATATGTAGCTACTTGAAATCCAGACGATTGATAAATATACACGGATAAATTGAAATTATAGATACACTTAAAGTTCTTAAGCCAGGCCTGACAAAAAAGTCGATTCTTTAAAGTAAAATACATGAAGACACCAATCGAAGTAGAAGATACACTATGAAGAATAACAATACTACTACATAGCTCAACTCAAAGAGAGGAAATTTTTTTGTGAAACTAGACCTGGACAAAATAAACTGAGTCCTAAGAGACATCGCAATTATAAGGAATCCAATCGTCGTTTAAAATTAAATGAGATTTCAAAAATTAAAAAATTCTGAACATAATCGCTCCGTAACTATTTTTAATCTGCTGCAGCTACAAAAGGAAGGATTGAATGATGGTTTGAATGCGCAAAACTCCCTGAATTGGGAGTGTTTGTTTAGATAAAATAACAGAAGATATTTATGAGTCGAAAAATTACTTTATACCCATCAAAACTCAGCCCAGTTGATTTTTGGAATGATTCAAAAAAATAAAAAGTAAATAAGGAATAATTTCGGGTGGAACTCAACATTTTATACTCTTGCAACCGCAAAAAACAAAGTCCGAGAAATTCCTTCAGAAAAAAATGATAGTTGGGGGTAGTATTGACCCGATTTTATCTATTCTTGCTAGTAACAGATACTATCAACATTCTATAACACATTTCACACACTAAAAATGTTCCTTGAGATTCATAATGGTATCTCACATAAAACTGTATTGAAAGTGAAAGAATCAAATTTAATTTAAAATTTTGCTATATGAGAAGTAGACGTGGTTGTCGTCCGATTTAGCTCAGTTTCGCGCTGTGACATAAGAATATGAGAAAATGTGACGTACTAAATTTAGACCGACTGTCCAATTTTTCCTCCAGCTCCACAAAGCCCTCCCATATCATCTATATTTATTTATCGCACTTTTAGTAGTTTTTAATAGTACGGCTATATGGAAAGTGAGCGAGGTTACCATCCGATTTTATTCATTTTTATATCTCTGGAACATTTAGGACTTATAATATTATTGCAACTCAGCAAGCTATAACTTTAAACTTTTTTCAAAAAATATCTTTTATACCAATTTATGTGAGTTCCTACTTCGAGCCTGAGAAGGTGTTTTCGGAGAGTTCTTCTTCTTACTTCGGCCGAAATTCATCGAATTTTGGTAGAAGTTTATGGTAAACATGATCTAACTTATCGGATGTGTCAAAATTGGTTCAATGTAAATGGCACAAATTGAAAGTGGTGATTTTCTTTTCGAAGACGAAGAACCTTTTTGGCGGCCAACTTGCTTTCAAGATAAGAAATTGAAAGCATTCGTAGTTGAAGATTGTTTTCAAATACCAGAAAACGCGCAGAATCTTTTTAAGGCAGTGAACCACCCATCTCAAGACGTTTAAATCAGTCGGATGCATCCACAAGCAAGGAAATTGAGTGCCATATGAATTGATGCCAAGAGACCTTAAAAGGTGAAGGTAAGAAACACTGCTTAAACGCAACAAAACTAGGCTGTTTTGCATCGAATTGTCGCTGGTGATGGAGAATAAAAACCATTACGACTAGCCATACGGCAATAATTTTCCATTATTACAACGAAAATACCGATGAAAAACTATTTCAGAAACAACCAATAGGACATTTTGCCACATCAGAACAGAGTATCAAAAGTCTTCTTGGCTTCATTCATTCTTGACGAGTCTGTTTGGAATAAGATCCACAAATTTCCAGAAAAATGGGAAAATTTTATAACTTCAGGGCTATACTACCTTGAATAATACATTATTATACATATTTTTTTAAAAGAATCAGATCAGAACAGAAATTTACTAGAATGTTTAATGTTTCTCACTGGAAATCGATAAATATAGCAGATTCTAACTGCCTGTTTTCTTGGGAAGGCACCTTGTAATGAGAAAAATTGCTTTATATGATTATATTATATATTTTTACTTGGCTGTTATTTTAACCTAAAACTCACAGAGCAGCTGTCTTGAACTCAAAAACTAGGACATTTATAACAAAAAGTCACACCGATTTATATTGGCAAATTAAAATGCAAATTAAAAGCTATTTATAAAACTGTACAGAAGAAATATGCCTTCCCTCCACAATCCCACATTTCATTCCTTTGTCACCGCCTATTTATAGTAAATTTTTGTCACATTTTTCAGTGTCACTTCAAGGATTTCCGACAAACAGCCGCACAAAGCTCGCAAGGTGATTTATGTTTTGCACTCGACGCACTTAAATGGCCCAAGTGCATCCGGCTCTTTCGCTGGCCTTTCACGCACACAACCGTACAAGCGAAAACACATCCCGCCGCATGTGTGAGTGTGTGTGTGTTTGTTGTGAAAACTCAGGTTAAAAGTGGCTGCAATCAAAAGACTAGCGGCAATTTTCAGCAAAACTAACGAAAACAAAGTTTTTGCTCGACGAAGGAGAAGCTGCTTGAGCGCGTGTGGCAGCGAAAGTGCATTCAAAACAACAACAACAATACACACACATGCTCATAAAAGTTGAATGCGGTCATAATTGGAGCGTTGACAGGATGAAAATCCTTGGCGCTAACAAAAGCGTGAACTTCCGCATTTCGTTTGGGCGCCCTGCGACAATTGTCCCTTCCGTCCTCTAACTTTCGTGCTTTTTTAATGTTTTCAACTTTCTCATAAGCAGTTTATTCGGTTGGCATGTTTGCGCTCATCACATGAGTATGTGTGTGCGTGTGTGTGAAAGTTATAAACGCTTACTTACGTACATATGAGTGAGCTTAAATGACAGCGAAATGCGAACTAGTTCATAACTATAACTTTTCCGACAAATTGGAACCAGTTCGTGAAAGAGATGCGTTTACTATGAAAATTCTTGTGGTTGTAAACTATTTGAGGTATTGTGGTTTTAAAGTACTAACTCCTCCTCCTTCTGTTTTAATGACCGTGACGTCATAATATGGAAAAGAAAGTGCCAGCATGTTTCCACCTCACCTTCCTTCACACAACTTTCCCACTTATTGGACTGGGATTAATAAGAACTCCTATAAATTGCGGCAAGATGAACCTTATTTAGAGTGCGTTCGGTGGATCTCTTGTCTTTCGCACAAAGCCAGAAGATCTCGCAGTCGCACAGAAGCTTGTATTTTGCCAGCTAGTCTAGAGGTCCACCATTAAAGCGCAAGAAGACAGCAGACACTTATCCCGTTCCCAACCAGATGTAATTGAACCCTGTCTTGCGAGCTCATTGGCTTTGCAGCTTTCATCGTTTTCGCAATATCCAGATACCCTAATGAACCTGAAGTTCGAGTTGCTCCAGAGCAAACATTGCGCAATTTCGGTCTGCATACTGTAGTGGGTTAAACTCCTACTTATCCAAAATCGACCCCGACATACCAGATTTATGTCCAAAGAGTCTCCGCATGCATCTTTGCATGCTCAGCAAACCATACGCATCTAACACTTCTTTACTTTGGTGCGACCTAGTCGAAAAAGCTCGTTTCTTGGCTACCATTAGATTACTTCAATGACATGCAACCTCCCTGAACCTTACCAACGATTTAGATAACCGTTACAACAACAACAACCATTCTGAGAATAAATTTTCTTAAAGAAAATTTCACCTGCAACCTTTCAACTGAGTTTCGATCCACCCGAAAAAAAGTTCACAACGCCTCTTCTCCAACGGTTTAGCCCCATTCAGATGTCCCTCATCGGTACAGTGATCGCAGTGATCTAAATTTTTAAGGAAGCAATTGACGAAATAGAGAAGTATAAGATGGTTCTTTACCTTTTCAAAAGATGCAGGCGCGAGCTTCTGATCGAGTGGAGACGTTTATAATAAGAAGCTCTAAAAAGTTGGGATCCAGTTCATTCCCTGCTGGGTATACTCATACCTATAGCTGTGTGCCGCTTTATTATTTGCTGTTTTTGCACTTTTTACATGTATATTTATAACTGTTAGCATACTTTTTATTTATTCATGCACACGTTTTCCCGTTACTTTGCCTTGCACACACTCTCAAGTTGCTCATAAAGCGTCAAATGCATTCTTCAGCCAGTCTCCATACAGCACAAGAGCAGAACTTGTTAGTCAACACCGCTTGCCAAAGTTCAAACAATAGGCGCACGAGAAGATTAAAATAAACTTCTGCCGCTTGGCAACATGAAAAACAACAAAAAGGCTGAAAATTGTTGCAAAGGAAGCCGCCAAAACCAACGCGTGGAACCAGAGTAGTTGTTGGTAAGTAGTTGCCGAGTGGCGAATGCATTCGCACTTCAACTCGAATGCACGAATTTCTATTTTTATTATTACCTCGCAGCTTTATAGGGCAACACACTATCACACAGTTGCACGGAAAGGTAAATAGAAGGCTAAAAGCGGTGTCAAACTGCCGAAACTCAAGTCACTTCACTCAGCAAGGAGCGTTTCCAAAAGTAATTTCGACACTTGTTTCCAAAAGTTTCACAGACAGATGCAAATAGCAGGAAATCTGAACATAATTTTCTTTTATCCCATATCATCCTTCTTCGTTTTTCTTCTCTAATTTAGTCTAAAAAAATTAAATCAAGCAAATATTCCGAACCCGTCGCTTCTCTCTTTCTTGTTTATGTGGTCTACTCTCTCACTTCTTTCCAACGCAGGCCCACATATCCCCTTTTTTGCAGCTAACAAAACGAAAACCGTCAGTTCTGGTCCTCTTCATTTGGAGATCATAGCCTATACAATCAAAGTCTCCAAATCGTCAAAGGGATGGGAACATGAAAGCAGTTTGAACAGTTAGGAACTTTAAAAATTCTTTATGCTAAAACCATAAATTAAACACTGCTACTGTCGATTAAAATTTGTATCTGTAGTGTTCGTAAGACGTTCTTCTAATCTACTGATTTATGTCGAAAATGGAAATAAATAACTTAAACTGAACCCTCTAGTAGACAAAAAGAGATGATTATATTCGAAATCGCTAATGCAAATATGAAAATCAGAAAATGAAATAAAGCCATCATCATTATATACTTCCGCTCGATGAAAGCAGCGATAAAAAGTTGGATTTGTGTAATTGATCTTGGACTGAAATTCTAAAAAAAATTATGAAAAAACATATTGAATGTAGAAGATGTTTCTTGAGTTTTTCGGTAAAAAATTTTAAGCGAGCGAAGGTAGTCGTGAACGGCATTTGTTAACCGATGTCCGGAACTTGTTTGCTCTGTCTTGGAAATAAAATAATTAAGAAGGTGGTGAACCCGAAACGCCAATCCAAAATGATCGTGTTTGATAGTCGCACCGATTTACTCTGATAGTTTTTTTGATAGGGGGACACTATAACTTCTTTGGACAAGCTAAGTAACTGAGAAGTTAATTACTCTCTCTACCTTCTCAACACTGAATACTTGGTGGAAGAAATCTCTTATCAAAAGAGAGAACATACCTCCTGAAATTGTTTCTGACATCGTGTGTTCTGCTGAAATTGTGAACTTTTACGAATTAAAAATATTGAATATCGTAGCACAAGAACCGAACAGCAATGTGATTAGATCGAACCTAAATCTTCCAAATTGATGAAGTGTCCGCAGATCTTAAAGTACTTTATGGCATCAGCTGCTGCAAGTAGAGAAAGATGGAGACTTTCAACGTGTTAGAAAGATGAAATAGAGCTGAACGTTAATCCACTTGATGCTTCGAAGCAGCGCAAAAAAAAAATCACTGAATTCTTCATAGATTCCTTCGCACAAAATTAAGTCGCTGCAGCGAAATCAAGATCAAAAATCAAAGAGAATTATATGTAACGCTCTCGCATGATATGGTAAAAAACTTAAAATATTATAAAATGGTTGATTTTATTCTGAATGAGCTCGTTGCAGAGCTTTATTGATGATATAGCATGTTTCGGAAAGCGAAACTGAGAAAAACTCCAGCTTATTAAAGAATACCACGTGCACTTAAATGACAAAAGCTCGTTTACAACATGACACTCCACCATTTTATTGCAAAAGCATTCCGTCATTCTGTTGGCTCCACACATCAACTAAGCTGTTGTCCTGAACAGATAAGCTGATTTAAGTCAAGCGACGAGCCATAACTGCAATCCCGCCCCCAACAAATACGTTTATAACAATGGCACGTAATAATAATAAAGAGAGAGCGAGAGCTGACGATAAGAGCATATGCTGTCAACATAAAAACGGCAACGAGATGGGCTTACGTAACAGTAAAAAATCGTAGAAGCAGAGCGAGAGGATCAAATACACACTTTTATGTTAGCTCTGGACTGTTTTGTTTTTGCACATTTACCGTTTTTGTTGGTGGATGGAGATAAAATGGAAAATGACGGAGTAGAGAGAAGTTTGCAATAAAATGATGGCAAAGAAGATTTCGTAAATAAAAATGAGATTGAGTGAAGTGATGAGCAGAATAGCAGCTAAGTGCGAAATATGAAAATCGCAGATTTATGCCAGTCCTAATAAGAATGTTTGGATGACCGCAAGCAATAGCAATAACAAAAAACATATCAGCATGATAAAATAGAAATTGTTGAAATATTATTATGACAACGGCAAATGGCCTGTAACTGTAAATGGAAACAAAAATAGCCGCCTATGACCTTCAAGTAGGGAAGGCAAATGCCTTGAGCTATTGAACTAGAAAGTAATTTGCTATCAATAGAGTAATAAGCATGAAACACACACACATGAACACCATTTACTCGCGGAAATTAAAAAACGAAATAACACATGCACGCACATGTGCATCTACACAACATTAAGTGTGTAGGCGCTTTGACGAGTGACACAAGTGTTGCATGCTTTTAGGCGCGGAAAAAAATATCGATTTACTCTTAGTATACATGGCATGCGATTACATGCATGAATGTATGCATATGTAATACGAAAATAATGACGGTATGCAGGGCATACCACCTGTAGGGTTGCCAATTGTTCGAAATTTTTAAACAGAAAAGCATGAATTTAAAGAAAGGTCACATAATTTTCCAATTAAAAAAGCTTTAATTTAGGCAAATTTTTAGTTTTTTTAAAACTTATTTTTATTACTTCAAATGGTAAATTGTATACACCACACTTTTTGTACCCATAAACATTAAATCACAAATTCATGACACAACCAACGGCTCATGTAGTTTTAAGGTTTCCTACAGCAATTCGCGACAAATACTTAGTAATTTAATACGTGCTGACATATGTGGGAAATGAATGACAAAATAATCGCATAAATAATTTCTAAATACATCGAAGGCATGTGCTTTGACAACAAGCCAGGCAACAAGTCAATATACATCTGCACAGTGTGTTATAGGGAAATCAGAGTTGAAGTCGTCTTCACCCTTTGTTTCATGTCTTTAATATTTTATTGAAATTCTTAAAGAATCTTGTCTTGATAATTGTGTGCCTTTGAGTCAAAAATCAGTAAAATGGGGTCAATACGTCTCTCTCCAAAAACATTGTGCCTTGTGCACAAAATGAATGAACATAATATACAAATTTCAAACTTTCAGATGACTCAATACCGGATATATTCGTCAAAATGTAAGATGCCTTAGCAAATTAAAACATATTTATTACGTACGCTACAGTTAAAATTCTATTTTGACTTTCAGCCGTTTATGTTGGCCGAAATATGTTTTAATGAATTTAAGTTTACAATTTTTCTTAAAAATTATATAGTTTAGTGCTGAATGTGAATGAAATTAGTTTGGACCTTAATCGAATCCTTATATTCTTAATATATTGTTTTCCGATCCCCTAGTTGATATTTTCTCATACACCCCATATAACTCAATTTAAAAAAAAATATTTCGGACAAGCAAAAAGTAGTAATGAAACTAATTGCGTATACGTCCAATCATATGAGTGATTAAAATTACAAATTTTGATTGTAAGGGCGATCCATTTCGAGGTTCCCTTTCCTTCCTTTATTAAAGATAAGTAACAGAAACTTAAGGGGTTATATACACTTATTTTCTAAAAAAAAATCGGTTTTTCTAAGATTTTTTTTTGCAAAGGCGGGATTTTTTAATAATAATTGAACACTGTTGATATGTTTATATATGTTTAAAGTTGTTTAATTTAATTTTTCAGTTAAAAATGTGCCCATTTGTTGGCACTACAGCTGTTGTGTCGATACACTTTTTTTCTGTGAGGCTTTGCGGTGAGCATGATAAGTAGGTAATGGTTCATCTGCAATCAAATAAAAGAAGAGTTTTCTTTAGCTTATATTATAACGCCGTACTTGAACGAAGGATTTGGCGAAATAAACATTTTTACGCAAGTGGTGATGATTTTACTGAAAAGATCGATTTTTGTGTGTCTAAAAATTCATTTTTTTCATTCCCAAAAAAAAACTCTTGTTTCAAATAAAAAATCCTTCGTTCAAGTACGAGATATTGTAGTTTTCAAGTAGCTAACAAAAAAATTAGACCGATAGGTCGCATGGTTCTTTAGAAACCTTGCTCACCGCAACGGTACTTTTTAAAAAACATCATTTCGAGATAATCGCGTTTAAAGTTTTGGCACGTACTTGGGGGCATATGGGAGGAGCGCGCTGTTGACAGCTGTAACTTTGGTTCTAGTGCTCAGATCTCTATGAAATTTACAAGAAATAATCTTAAAGGGATATACTTTAAGAAAATGCAATAAAAAAATATCGATTTTTCCAACCAACACAAGTGTATATAACCCCTTAAGTTTCGAATCTAAGCGGGATTGTCCGCATAGACTTTAGTCTTTATGTATGTACATGTCCCCACAGGAACAAGTCTAACGGCGTGGTATTACATGACCTCGTTGGCCAATCAACCGGCCCAAAACGTGAAATTTTCTGTTCATCGAAGTGTCTTCTCAATAATCGAACGAGTTAGTAAATGGGCGTAATCGGAACATATACATTTAGTGGAAATTACATATCTCCGGAACTCCAACCAAATTCGGTGCATAAGATTACTGCTACATTTCAATGGTAAGGTGTGAAAATAGACGAAATCGAACCATAAAAACGCCAACTTCCCGTGTATGTGGAATTTTAAATTGAATCTGATTTTTTGACTTTCCTGTGCACAAATCAGGCACCAATGAATATATTGGGATGAAACTTCGTACAAATAATGCCATCTCAAGTCTAAAAAAAGTGTCAAAACCTAATCATAGCTTGTCAATACCCTAGTTACCGAATATGGGACCGCGGTGTCATGTTCTTACTTTTTATCGGAAATAACGGCCAATCTGTGAGATATATTATTGCAATTTCAAGAGAGTGACATTCTGATATTATGTCTGTGTTCCCCCTGCGGATAGGGGTTAGAATTTACCCATGGTAAGGCATGCCTGTCGTAAGAGACGACTAAAATCCATATGTACTATGTCTTTCTTTCTTTCTGGGCATGCCTTGTAATGTCAGCATAGTATATGTCAGATATATGTATGTATGTCTGGTATAAAGACATTTTTTTCAAGAGACAAATGTCACCAGTCATTGAGTTCTGGGGGCTCAACTGGTAATAGCAAAAGCTGCAAGGTCTTACCAGAGACTTTAACCTGGTACCACGGGGAGCAGTTAGCCCTTGGAGCTCATTGGGTTTGGCCCTTTGAAGAGATTCGTGGTGGCTGTGGTTGAAACCTAAAGGCAGGCAGGGTTGAAAAATTCATTCCGCTGTGGAGTCGCATTGCGGCCGAGTGCCGGACCCAAAGTACAGCAGAGGTTTTAGATCGGCCTCGTACCCGATGAAGGCGGCTAAGGTGTACCTATCCGCCTGAACCAATTGAAACCGAAGTATACGGTTTATATTTCGGGGCGCTGATCAACGCATTGTATTGATCTATGTGCTCCAAAGAAAGCACCGTGAGGTTTTTAGGAGGCTTCTTGATGTGTAACAGCCTTTAGAATACTCCGCTACAATTTCAAGCATTTAAATGTCCCATGTCTTTACGAAGGGTGAAGTTTTCCATTACTTCTGAAAGCGTATTGTCACATAAAGTGTTAGTCTCTAATGTTGCTTATTGTATTAGATTCCTTTGGAAAACATACATTTTTCTGAACATCAATAAATATTTATTTTTTTCTTTGTGTCGATGGTTCCTTATATCATACATACATATACCAGTAAAGCATACTGTAGATGAAAATATTGCAAAAGTACATTAAAAAGGCATTATATTCACGTTGTGTGGGAAGTAAAAATTAATCGGTATGGCATATAACCGTAATTATAAGTCGATTATCAAATGCAACAATAATTGATTCAATTGATAATTGGCGTGTGGACGTCATGGCGTATGATTAACAAATCAGTTCAATATCTGTATTCTATAGGGTGAACAGTGCATTTTTCGGGATGCATGGGCAGTTCTTGAACGGCTTCTGGTTGCTCTTCACCCCAAATGCGGCAATTTTGCTTATACGTAGCCATTCAACCAGAAATGAGAAATGATATGTAGACCATAAATCGGACGTAAAGCGCGAAACACATTTCGAACCGAACACTGATTTTGGTAATAAAATTCAATGATTTGCAAGCGTTGCTCGTTAGTAAGTCTATTCATGATGAAATGTCAAAGCATACTGAGCATCTTTCTCTTTGACACCATGTCTGAAATCCCACGTGATCTGTCAAATACTAATGCATGAAAATCCTAACCTCAAAAAAATCACCCGTTATATATACCTGTATATGCAAAAGTCTTTAATTGGTTGAATAATATTATTTAATCAATATATGTTTATGTAAAGGATCTTACAAAAGCAATAACCGATGCTATTTTAATAAAGCTCCGCTATTTGTTTTTAATTTTCTGCTGTACAAAAACCTATGACAAGCGACAAGACATGCCAGTTAGACAGTCAGCGAGCCTTAAATGCTTTAAATTGTAAATAGCAATCAGCAACAGTTATACCAGCCACCACCCAAATGACCTCGAGAGGTGTGGCAATTGTTATAGTGCGCCAACACTGACTCACTCACACACACGCCATTATGGCCAAGATGCGCTCTCGCCCGCATAGGGGACAACCGTGTACAGCGTACTCACACACATACAACAAAACTAGAAAACTTGGTGAAGGGTTGCCAAGAATAAGCGGGTAAGTGTTGGAAGGAATGGCGTAAACCGAAATGCGCTTGTAAATGTCAATACAAATGCCTTCAATGTCAAGACAAGCAAAGTATTGTTTCGCCATAAAATCCCTGCTGCAATTTTCTGCACCAACAACCACACACACCCACTCACACAAATTCAGTCGCTTGCATTTATGGTATCTATGCCAGCTAGATACAACTGAAAGTGCCTTTGGCTTGGCTTACTGTCACTCAAGTGTTGGCAGCGCCATCGGGCCCTTATGCAATTATTGTTGTGCATATGGAAGCGAAGCAAACGAAGAATACGAAGCAAAGCGCACCGAAATGCCCGCAGTTTATGGAAGAAAAATATAAATGAGCGTGAAAGTAAAGCCAAGCATTCTCATACCGATTTTGTTGCTTGAATGGATAACTGTTTTACCCACACAAAGACGCAAACACACTTTTTCACCACAGTTACGTAAACACTGGCTTTATGCGAGCACAGCACACCCTGCAGGAAACAAGTGTCAAAGTGAACGAGCTGAATCAGAAATAGTAGGGTTATAGAGAGAGTTAGAGGTATAAGTAAATTTCCGATATCAAAGTAGATGTCATGGCATTTTCTAATAAAGAGTTTGATTTATGAAAAGGTGAGGTAGGGTAAAACAGGTGGAAAATTCAAGGCCTCAATATTTAATAGATGCGATCGAACCTAGGAAAAAAAATTTACCTGTCTTCCATATAAGCGGGGGATGAGAGGGGGAAATGAAGAATTCCCGATACTTTCTTGGCAGGGTGTATACTTCTTCAGTGCATTTTTTTTTGATTTTTTAATTTTTTTCTCAGTTTTTACATTTTTAAAATTTTATTTTATTCCAACCACGATCCACAGAGCCATAAACACACACCAGCATTTAACCTAAAAAATTTTGAACAACAAAATTTATGAACCATAAAATGTCTACGGGGTATTTATATTGTACATTTCCTACAGGGCATTTCTAGCATACATCGTAGCGGTCATCTTCGAGTGGTATTATTATTTATGTTGCCAAGCAATGCGTGTGTAAGTACGTGTGCAATGAAAGCTGTAGAAGAAGTTTGCGAATTCCGAGACAGCTGTGAGTTGTCTCATAAGTGCATTTTCCTTTTCAAGCAGCAATCGCACAGAAATACCGTTAGATAGGAGTATATCCAGTACATAGTTACATACAAACTTATACATACTTATAAGCGTTTGCTTTACAAAGTTTGAATTACACTCAATAGACCTTGAAAATGAGTTCCTTTTACACAAGCTAACTTGTTTCTTTTTGTGACAGTCTTGTTTTTAATTTTTCTACTCTATATAACTATACCCTCTTTCGTTGTTCTTTAAATACCAAACGACTGAAATTCCAATTGCAATTTTGTTTTTGCCTTCAACTTTCACTTGTTAGAAAATTATTTTCACTCAGCCCAAATTGACATTTGACATTTCCGTCATTTGTTTTTGTTGTATTTTGACACACAAACGGTGTTACTTTCTTTTGTTATGCTGATTCCTTGGTTGTCCTTATTGCTTATCGCATGTCCATATATCACGCTCGGCTGTCACAGACTATAAGACGAACGTGCACTCGATTTTTCTTAGCTCGGAGTGAAATTTATTGTTGTCGTCACATTTTTAGTGACAACATTTAGTTTCAGTTATGTGACATTACAAGCGTCTAACTCATTAAAAAAAAAAAACATTCAGGGACATATTTTTTAAAATATCGAAATGTCAACGAATAAATTTTCAAACACACTATACAATAAAATTTATATTGTATTATATAATGGCAAGCAAATTACGGTTTCAGGTATACAAAACATTGAAAGAATTAGCACGGAAACCATAAGGCCTTTGTGTAGAAAAAGATGAACCACGTACACTGGTGTTTCGGTTACTGTCTATAGAGCCATAAGAAGCTCTTGTATAACTGTGGTAGCGACTTTGGGTAATTTATCGGTGATTTTACCGTTAGGTGGCTTGCAGGATATTATCATTAATTTTCGGAAACATGGATTAAGTAAGCGATATTGGTATAACAAACGCATTCGCCGAAATGGATATAACAGGTCAACTAGTTCCTGATCAACAGTAGTATAACACAGTTTTTGGGCAAACTTTATTTTTCTATTTACCATATCTCCATTCAAGGGTGATATACTAATTATAGCGACTATCCAACGATTTGTTTCAAAATAGGACTTCCTTTTGGCAAACACCTGTTCATTCGACGAAAATTTCATGCCAGCCAGCAGGTTAACACCACCAAAATTGTTCAAATTTGTATACATACATACATATGTGTCAAATATCTTACATGGCACATATGACATATATGGTCCACTTACAGTGGACTCAGGATATAATTCTTAGATTGTAAGATAAATCTTTCCACCTGGCACACATTATCCGCCTTAAGTGGACTGAAGACATACTTCTTAAAATGTACCAAAGAGGCAATATTTCTGATTTCATAGTTGCATATGATTAACGGTGAGAAAGTCCAGATTTCCAGAAAGTCCAGTTTGCGGTTTCCCACAGAAATTTTGAGATTCTCAAAGAATCTTTGGTTCGAGCAGTTTCCTCAAAACAAAAATGGAAAGGGAGCATGTGGTCATTCATGAAGGATATTAGCCAAATGAAATATACATATGTATTATTAGACAAAATGAAATATATAAAATATATAATAATTTCAGATAAGTAATAGACAAATATACAAACGATATCTTCAATCACATTGTTAGTAAAAAAATATTTAGGCGGCGTCATCTATCAATTATATATATGAAACAAAAATATAGCATATACATATAAATCAATTAGGTGAGCAGCCTCTTATTTTCGTCAAAGCATTCCAACCAATGAGAGACAATCAAAGATACATATCTGGGCTGCCTTTTGCACACTAAGATTGAAAAGCAGTGATACATAGGAGTATATACATATGGAATTATAAAAACTTCAAAACAAAACATATACATATATATTTCATTTGCACCTTTATTGTCATCATTATTATTCTTACTTTTATGATAGCATATCCTTAAGTTACATATAAATAATTTAATCAGCTGAATTCGACTCTTTCATACTTTTTGGCCTTTCGTTTATCACAAACTAAACTTTTTTGCCTACTTTATTGGACAGTCTAGTTATGTAAGGTGTGTCACTTATAGCCAAAGCCGCTTTCAATATTTTAGCATGTTGTAAATAGATGTATTTCAGTTTAATAGCAAATTGTGTTAATGTTATTGTTGCGAGCTTACCGCGCATTTTTCAAGCCATCTACTATATTAGCACACATTTATGGGCACAACTTTGTGTAAAAAATACATACTAAATACGGGGTGTGCATGCAAATATATAATATTTCATTTAAAATGTCTGCATTAGTCTGGCGTTCCGGTGCTCATTTGGCAATTGACCTTAATTGGTTTATATGCCGCGGCTGGTGGTAGCTTCATTTTCTTCAATGAGGCAGCAGAATATATAGGTCAACTCTGTTTTACAGATGTTTTCTAATTCTATAATGCTCTAACTTTGTGCATATTATTGTCTGCAGTCTGTAAAAAAATTGGACAAATATTTCCGTGATTAATCAGTAGAGCATTTTAGCAGTGTCCTTTGCACTACCCAAACAGTTCCCCGATTCGTGCAATTACAGCGAAAATTTCGACAACAAAAGCCACCGAAATAGCCGTTAATGCTATTCACCAGCTTACTGATAAATATGTGTGTCTGATTAGCATTTTTATATACTCACTTAAGCACTTGTCCAATCAGCATTACAATCAGGTCTCAGCTATTAATCCACTTGCGCACATACCACAGCTCACTAATAGACACAATGACAGAGAATTTACCGCAAAATGGTCATAAAATCTGTTTTGAATTTCGCATTTGAAATGTTCGTAAATCCCCAAACGGCAATAAAGCGTATTATTAATATAAATATACGCATTCACACCCAACGAAAGTGCGACGTACATGGCGTATACGTGATTTTCGTTGTGGCATTCTGTGGAACTAACGTGCCGACTCGAAGGAAAAGTCCAAAACGTTTCTAGCAGATTTGAAGTGAGAATACAAATAGTCAATTCCAGGGAGAAAGCGCATAATTAAATGCTTATACACATGTGTACGTATAAAAGGTATAATTTATGTGACATTAGGGTGCGTTCACGAAATTTATTGTTTATAATAGTGTTTTACATATAAAATAAATGTCTAATGTGTACTTATTTATGTTTTTCGAATTTCAGGTATTTTTGGAGATTTGATATTTTTGTGGGTAATTACGGTAGTTAAGCCTCAGAGAACCGTTAGAGGTGTAAAATATACATATGCAAGAATGTAATGCCATCGATTTTAATGTTTGGCTTAGAGAGCAAAATTATTACTGTCTGAAAATGTTGATGAAAAATATTGGTCATTCGAGCCGGATAAAGAGCTCGGCCAAATTAAAAAGTCCTGTATTTACAGAACAGGCAATATACAAAAAACCCTGTTCAAAATACAGGTAAATTAAAACAAAAAAAATTGTAAGACGGGTGTATATTCCCGCATATTAGCAACATAAAAATATTTGTAAGACGGGTGTATATTCCCTCATTAAAACCGATCGCATAAGCCATTTTAGCAGAGACTAAACGCAGTGATCTAACTGCTATCCAAGAGATATTCAGCGACTGTGAGTCGAGGCACAGCAAGGTCAACTAGGCGACCAAATCAAATAGCTCCAACGATTTCTTTGGAAAACAACAAGCAGTTAATTAATAAATAGGAAAAGTGTTGTGAAAAAACTGTTGCAATCATAACCATACCTATGAAGAAGCAACCTATAAGTATGTTTGCGCTCTTGATCTTAGCGTTCCTTTACATGGCAACAAGTACTCTTGATATGAACATACACATTCTTCAAGAAAGAAGTGCAACAGTGAGCAAACTTCCTGAAAATACTGCAATTTACCTGGACTCACTAAGAAAAATGGAGGTAATCACATCTACCTGGGATTTGCTTATATATTATGATCTTAATGCATATTTCGAACAGTATAATATGTTGCCAAATTGCATTCAAAGAATAAAAAATCATTGCCAGCTATTATCCCAGTTTGAAGAGGCATGTAATGTCATATCATTATCACCAGGCAAACGTTACGAAGGTTTAAGTCACAATCATAATTTGATTGTATACAATAAGAGGCAAAAAATAGCTCCATTAAAATGGGTCAGTTCAATTTACAACATGCTGTTTGGGTTAATGGATACAGATGATCAAGAAGTAATAGAAAGTAATTTTGAAACTTTACTTTCTAATCAACATCAAATCAAGAACAGACTAAAATCTCAAATCTCTTTAATAAACTCTACCTCCAACATTATAAATAAAAATTTGAATGAAATCAATTGGCAGTTCTTTAAAATCCAAACACAAATAAACAAATATCAATCCGAAATTATAAAAGACATAAATCGGGATAAAATGGCGATTCAATTTCAAATGTTACTTACTCAAATTACCATATTATTGGGTGAATGCGAACAAATGCAAAATGCAGTAATAGAATTGCTGATAGATTTAAACCAAGGAAGAATAAATCCAACACTTTTGACTCCAACACAATTACAAACAGAACTGATGTTAATAAAAGACAAACTACCAGCAAAATGGTTAATACCTGGACAAAAAACCAACACACAACTAAGAGATTTATACAATTTGATGAAAACACGAGGGTTAATTGTGGACGATAAATTAGTCATAAAGGCAGAACTACCTTTAATTCAAAGAGAATCATCGGAAATATACAAATTAATAGTAATTCCACATGAATATAATGGAAGAATACTAAAAGCAAAACTAAAAAACGAATTTTTAGTTTACAACTTTGGACTTAACTCATATTTTTTGATGTCACAAGCAGAATTAAATAAGTGTACAAAAAGCCTCAACAACCATTTAATATGCAAAGGAAAATCTCCATGGCAACCTGCTTTAGATCAAACATGCGAACTTTCACCGTTGTTACAAAGCGGCCACACTAACTGTAAATATAAGGAAGTGACCAAATCTATATTTAGGTCAGAACTCTTTGAAGAAAACACTTGGATCTTTAAAGTGTTCAAAAATTCTACGATCCATTTAGACAGAAAGCTACGAGAAAGCATTGATAAGTTCAGCAACAAAGAATTAAAATTAAGTGAGTTAAATTTAAGAAACCATAGCGGACATTTATCTTTAGTGTTAGTAGTAATTGTTATATTATGCCTTTTAATATTAAAAATGCATGGGACACAAATCGTAAATTTACAGAAAAGACACCATTAAACACACATACACACATGTATTAAATTGTACTCTTGAAAATAACCACATGTCAAGCAGCAATAAACAATATGCTGCAATACATACAAACATACACTCATACACATATATTTAGTTATTTAAGATAGTTTTAAAATTTGTATACATATAAGCAAGAAAACTACAAAATAACAAAATAAAATCAGAATGAATAAGTTCTCCCTGAACAAAAGTCTTTCATTGCCCCCACCAGCGGTAAGGATTGTTAGAAACTATATTGAGGCATTAGCAAATGTACTGTTTTATTAAAAAAATATGTATTAAAACTAGTAACTTCGAATAAAAGTAACTTTATTATACGTAATTATAACTTTTTACATAATTTATTCCGTTCAACTCTTTCTACCAAATTAATTCTCTCCACTCCATATTATTGAATTTACATTATTTGCTTAACAAATTTTTGTTTACATTTAATTTTTTTTAATAAATCGCAACCCTTGCAAAAAAATTATGTTTTTTAGATTAATTTTTTATTTACATATATTTACGTCGCAACACTTTATTACAAATTTAATTTTATTTATCAGAAAGGTTGGAACATCAGATTTCTATTAAAAGCTGCCCTAATTTCGAAGAGGTTTAAATCATATAACCTAGAAACCAATACAAGAACCGTGATCATACAAAGGAAAGGTTTTAAATATTCGTAATCTCACCACTAAAAATCATAAGATGAACTGGAAACTGTCGGTATGTTATGTAAGTACAATGTAAAGAATATGTTTTGATTTCCTCCCTCTTATTTCTTTGCAAGCTTACATATACATAGAGCGTAAGTCAATAAATGTTTTACCCACAATGTTTTGCCAGACCAGCGTGACGAGCTGAGTCGATTTAGTCAGTTCAGTCTACTTGTCCGTCTGTATGTCTGTACATAAGGACACTAGTCCCCCAGTTTTTGAGATAGCGATCTGAGCGATTTCGTAAGTCTTCATTTCTGCCAGACAAAATGTTCATTTGTCGGAATCACTTATATCGGGCAACTATACCACATAGCTGCCATACAAAGTGATCGATTTGAGTCAAGTCCTTATATGGAACCCTTTTTAATTTGACAAGATATTTTCACAAAAATTTACACAGATTATTATCCAAGGCAACTCTACAATAACCGAACAAATTGTTTAGATCGGACCATTATAACATATAGCTGTCATAAAAACTGATCGATCAAAATCAAGATAAAGATATTTTTATAACCTTCTCTTGTATAAAAAAGCAGTAAATAAAAAAACCAGTTCAATCCTAGCTGAATCCACTTATCAAGGAAACCCACACATTTTTCAGTTATAAATACCAAATTTCGTATCACACACCTAACTTGTTTATTAAATTACGGGCACACAGATATTAACAGGAAATATCGACATATTTTTCGGTGAAATATAATAGCATAAAGTTTTGTTCCGTTTGGCCGTCGGACACAAAACAATTTCGAAAGAGCAAGTGGCAGCGGCACAATATTATATTACCAATAGAGGCATGTAAGAGGATGCGTGTAAGTGTGTGTGTGTTTGCATGGACACTAACGCAGAGGAGGCCGAATTCCAAAGCGACGCTTTTACACCACTTAGCAAGTACGCATATAAATAAGAGTAACGGGAATGTACGAGCACTTGACACGCAAACGGATATTTTGTAACAATGCCATTCCTTTCGGCCGCAAGACACGCACACACACACAGGCATATAAGTGTTCACGAACGGCTGAAAACGCTTAAGCAATTGATGAGCCGTAGCTGTAACAGATGCACACATACACAGCCATACATACATATATCTCTAAATCCCTTTGCTTACTCGTACGAGTATAATTGACAAAATGTAACGAGTTAATGCAAACGTTGTGGTTAACGGACGAGCGACACGAGCCTACACAAAACAACAAATACGATGCGAAACCTTGTCAAGGACAAACGGCATTTGTGTTTGTTGCTATTTTTGTTGTGCTCGCTTACACTCGTCGTCGAGTGTGCCGATCAGCTGTCTATTTGCGACTGCTTGTGTTGTTGCTGTTGTCGTAGAAAGTCAACAAGAAATTGGTATTTTCAGAGATTTTGAGCACTTGAGAGAGTCTCTCTCTCAGAACCGTAATAACGGCGAATGTGAGTTACGATAGTGACTTTACAGCGTTTGCGCAAATAAACAACGGTTTTTGTAAATGAAATGTGTGAATGAAATTTTACAGTTACAGTAGCTGATAACAGTAATTATTTAGGACGGTTGTTCAAATATGTTGATAAAAGCGTATTGGCTAATAAATGATGACAATTCAACACAGGGTTGACAGCGTTATACTTTTGTGCATTTAAACTAAAACTTCTAAAATGCAGATTTGCAGAATTCAGACAACTTGTTGATTTCATTATAGATAAATCGGAAAAATATAATTTAAATAACATAAAATAAGCCATAATGTCGGAATAATTCAATATTATGTTTCAAAGTGGCGACTCCAAAATTTGATAAGCTGAGCACTGGTAAATGGAAATTTCGATTTTGACATCACAATCTTAAAGTTAGGTGCTATTTTTTGATGATTGGAGGCATTACGATTCGTTGATATTAGAAAATATAATCTGTAAATTTGCAAAATTGAATTGAAAATCTTTTCGAATCTTTATTCTTCTTCTTTACTCTTACATTTTAACGGAAACCAGCTTTCCAATCGGCAAGGATATTTATATAGGAATTGTAAGCAATCTCTATAAAATAAAAAAAAATGGTAAAGTTATAAATCAAGAAGCACATTCAAGTAAATTAACTGTATTAGTGTTCCATTGTCCCACCATGAAGAGGTTCGAATAGCAATTACCCGTCTGAAGTACAACAAATCGGGGAGCCGATGGATTGCAGGCCGAGCCAAACTATGCCACACGATTGGTATTTAAGTGTCCAATCCAAACCGCGCCAACACTGTGGAATAAGCTTCCTTAACATCGCAAATAAGATTCCATCGTGCGTACCGAGTGAAAGATAAAAGCCCAGCAAAATCTTGGAAAAGACCCTTGAAAAGAGGATAGACACACATCACCCTTCGTCGATTTCAAAGCTGTTTTTGACAGCATAAATAGGAGCTGATTTTATGCCGCGATGTCTAAATTTGATAACCCCGCAAAACTTATACCTCTGTGTAAACTGACGTTTAGCAATACCAAATACTCCGTCAGGAGCGGGATGGACATCTCCGAGCCGTTCGATACCAAACGAGGTTTCAGACAAGGCGACTCCCTATCGTGCGACTTCTTCAATCTACTCTTGAAGAAAATAATTCGAACTTCATAACTTAATCGAGCAAATAATTTTGATATCATTGCCCTCAACACCCGCGCCGTTAGTTAGGCTTTCTCCAGAATGGATAAGGAAGCAAAGCAAATGGGTCTGGTGGTGAACGCTTATCTTGGAACCAGTTTAACAGCAACAACAATGTCAGCCTCGAAATCCAACGCAGAATTAGTCTTGCCAACAGAGGGTACTTTGCGCTGAGTAGGTAATTGAGAAGTAAAGTCCTCTCTCGACGAACAAAAACCAAACTCTATAAGTCACTCATTATTACCTTCCCGCTGTATGGTGCAGAAGCATGGACGATGACAACATCTGATGAGTCGACGTTACGAGTTTTCGAGAGAAAGGTTCTGCGGAAGATTTATGGTCCTTTGCGTGTTGGCCACGGCGAATATCGCATTCGATGGAACGATGAGCTGTATGAGATATACGACGACATTGACATAGTTCCGCGAATTAAAAGACAGCGGCTACGCTGACTAGGTCATGCAGTCCGAATGGACGAAAACATTCCAGATTTGAAAGTTTTCGACGCAGTACCCGCCGGGTGAAGCAGATGAGGGGGCTTTAACTCCATAAGCGGTGTCTACACCATTAAATAAAAAGATTATGGTATATGGTACTACTTTAGCCGTTTATTTGAAAATCAAATATGGAACGAGATGAATACCTTTAATTTTTCTATACCCAAGTATTCCAAGTCGACACTGCCCACTGATTCGGTTTATCTCCTTTTATTTGAAGGCAAATTATAATGAAAGTTTTAAAAACATTTTAATTTGTTATTTAAAAATGTTTACACAGCATATTTTAAGAAAACTACAGTTCCTATTCGTCGCAACAAAGAACAGTACAACTCTAAAATTTTTAATGCAAATCTGTAATCTCCACCTAAAGCAGTGCTTATTTATAATGGTCCAACTATCTATTATGGCTCTGGAATTTGAAGCTTCGAGGTATTCAAAATAGGTTTTTATTTCTATGTTGGCCTTCTCTTTTTCCAGTGAAAAGCTTTTGGAGTCTACTCTTCCAGAAGTATGCCTTTGAAAGTCTCTCTTAAAAAAACAAGAATGAATTGTAGTGAAATATTGGAAGAATTTTAGTTCAGCTTAGCGCTCTAAGATAAGCCTGGACATTTTCGTTTGTGAGACAACCTTTCAATCAGTTTACAGACTTTACAGTGCAAAGCTTTATGAAGGTATTTTATGATCATTATGACTGTTTCATAGTTCTGTTCCCACGACAGTCGGCAATAGAATTGAGTGAATTGCCAATTAATAAACTTATTTAGCAATTTTTAACCAGAAAGTGTCTAAAACATCATTGGAACTCTACAGATCATCAAAGCTATGTATGTAGATGTGGAAAATATTAATTTATGACAATTCCAGAAGTGAAAAATAAAAAATTACAACTCACAAAAATAACCAATTGGGGTGGAAATTATTGTGTAATAGTCCGGCAAGGCGTCAATTGCATAAACTATCCGATATACCTATGTGGTTTTTTATTAATATATACATACAAACATTTATAAATATTTAATAAAGAAAAGTACGAAACAATCTGCAGAATGTATGGAATGTAAAAATTCAAGCAATCGAGGTTATGAAGGCTAATCAATGAGAAGTTTCAGTGGGGGCCGAAAACAACTGCATCTAATGAGGAGGACCACAACGACGTAGTTAACAGAAATTTCGGAAAACCTTTGAGAAAGCATATACAGACATATAACCCAAAAGTATACATACATATATTTATATATGAGTATATCTACAGACATGATGATGATAGCAGCAGAATGCGCCTAAGAATACGAAGCACCACAAAAAAGAGACTGAAGCATACATTGCGTAGGCGGAAAAAGAATTTCAACACAAAAGCGACCACCACATAAACCAGAACAATGCATCACAAAAAGTAAACGAAACAAAAAATGGCCTTAATAGAAACAGAAAAGTACAACAAAACCGAGGAAGAGAGGAGCAGTGAGTTCTAGGGAATCGGCCGATAGTAAGAAATACGACTGCTAGTACATATAATTATTGCATGAATGTATATATATATATATATATATAGTATATAAGTATATGTGTAGTGGTATTTAAGCAACTCGGGAGCGTAAGGGCCTTAAGCGGGCGTTGTTAACGGTGGTTGCACGACAGGTTGGCTGCCAACGGCAAGACAGGAATGCCAAGGTTATTAAGATTTACAGTTACTGGGAGCAAGTTCATGCTTAGCTTATACAAACTGACATACATACAAACTGTTACACTATACGTACATATATACATAGTATATATATACTTTCATGCTCATATATACATACATAAATACACACAAGTGCATGCGTTCTTATCAAAATGTATGAAATAAAAGTTGTGTTTGTAGATGCGTAACGGTTTGAGAAACTTCGCAAACTTAATACCAGCATGTTGGTGAAAATAATTGATATAAAATTTTCTCGCCTCTAAGCATGGGCGATTAATTCTTACCCGCTTTTAATTGCTTTATTTCTTGGCGAGTTTTTTTCTTATTTTTTTACCACAAAGTTCCTAATTATGATAAATGAAAGAAAGCTAAATTCCGGCTAAAAAAGCTTCACTTCGTTGGGGAGGCCTAAGACTGCTGGTAGATTAAGTAAAAAATTAATTACCAAAGCGTCTTAAATAATTTCGTTGCACAGCTGTGGCTTAAATTTAGAAAAATTAATTTTTGGAAGGAATTTAGATTGTATAAAAAGCAAAATAACAACAATATTTTAGAGAATTTGTGGGTAAAGGCACCATAAAAACTGATCGCACACAGGCGAGACTGCGCAACCGGAACGAAGCCGAAGATTTTACCGCCCAACGGCTGCGAACCGGCTGCAGTCCTCAAAATTCTTCTTGAGAAATTTTCTGCCACTACAATAACAACCACTAATTGTACATGTAAGAAAGATAACATGGTTGCAAAGGCTCATAAGCCACGGAACCATCACCCAACTCATATTCTAATTAAGGCTCAAGCATTACACCGCATCAAAATCAAGCATTGTAATTAAATATTTTTCCTTCGCTTATTTTGGCAAATCCACCAAAAAAAATTAATCATTATATATGACAACGTCATGAGATCCAAACATTATTCAGTGTTTTTATTGCTATACTTTACAAAGAAGAAAAAAATCGCACTCCACAAAGAACTGAAGCCGATTCATACCTCTAAAACTCCCAAGGTAGTTGTCTCCAGCAAGAGATTTCAGCATAAGCACATACCAGGAAGATCGTCTAACACAATAGAGAATAAAACACGTAGTACAAAACTTGTTTCTTATATAATATGTTATACGTTTGCTTCAAACGAGGTCTAAAATCGACTTAAATCGAACCTTTCTCTCGACAATAAGTCTAAAAGAAAATTCTAAGTGTTCCCACTTAGTTCTGAGGCCTTCAAGAAAAATATTCTAACAACCACAATGAACACTGTTTCAGACTATGGTTAACTAGGTAGAGTACAAGAGAGACTACATATTTCTAAAATAAAGAAAAAACTTTGAAAAATGGAAAAAGACAGTGGAGCTTCTGTTTGTCTTTAGAACTAGGCACAGTGCTTGATGATTTCGTTTAACGTTTGTTTTTAGATCTTTAGGTTTATTAGCTTATTTCATTAAGTTTTGATGCGCCTTTGGCTTTTGGGAGGTATAACGGAAGCAATTCCCTGCAGCACTGTCATTTTCAGGTCAGTTGACTCTATACATACATATATGTACTTCGATTAGATTGGGCCTATAACAACAACAACAAAAACGGAAATGTTATTTTATTAACTGTAGCATTTTTGTTCTGAATAAATTATTTAGTCAAATCCGATGTCAAATCCACTTTAAAAAATAGTGAGAAAAAGGCTTTTAAATACTAATAACGGTAGATTGGTAAAGCAAACTTCTACCTAAAATTTAAACATTTATAAATATATAAATATAAAAATGTGCTTAAAGTATTCGAAATTGTTAGCACTTACATTGTTTAGACAGGAAGTGTTGTTTCTACGGTTGTTTAGTCACGAAAATATAATTTTTGGTTGTAAAATAACGGTTGTTATTTCTCAAAATTTTGCACCAAACAATTTCTTTACACTACAAACACATTTATGGCTGTTAGCAATAATTTTGCTGGCAATATTTTATTTATAAAAATATTTTATTCAAAAAAAATTTGTTTTGATATTATATTCACATTATTTTTTTTACAATAATTGACACATATTTTTTATTTATTTAATTTTTGTATTTTTGTTTTTTTTTTAACTTTTGCGTAAAGTCTTTGCACACTACTAATTCCAACGGTAATTTTTGAAACAGTTACCGCAAAAAACTTCAAACGATTTCGATTACTGCCTTTCTGAACGTTTTTGTCATACACCGTTATATGAACGTTCAGTAAGAATTCTTTTTACTGTTTTAAAGTGGACTCGCACTATTTTTTTTCAGGGTTTGTGCTGTTATTGTGTTAAAATTCTACGTAAAACTTACAATAACTACAACAACAGTAGCACGTTTCAACCATTAATATAAATTTTATCATAAACACTCGCAAGTTCAGACAAATTTTTTGCACACACACATGGAGAAAATGTAGTGTCTAAGTAAACTTTTTTTGGTGGAAAATTGACAGCACGACCACGTCGACGTCAGCGATAAGAGCGGCAGCGACGACGGCTGAACAGCAAGCGACAGAAGTTCAAACGTTACTGCGTCACTTAACGTCGCATGAAAATCGAAAATGTCGAAAATGGTGGAACACGCTTGAACAGCTGAAAAATTTATGTAACCACTGTATACAAACGAAACAGCGAATTTGTGGCGTTAATTGCTGTTTTCCACACAAATTCGAAAAACAATTTCACCAAAAAACATGCGAAGCAAAATTTTGAAATTTCATTTAAAAACTCATGCAAGACTCGCGCTTAAAATATATATACATACATATGTATGTATGTAGTTAATAAATTGCGACTTTTTCAGTAACACTCTTGCATCACACTGTCAATAATTAGTTGCGATTTGAAAGCACTTTGTACAGGTTTCTCTGTTTTTTTTTGAAATTCTTATTTTATTTGTAATTTTTTTAAACTTTTTTTCCAACAATAAACATTTATTTTTCTATATTACATTATTTATATGTGTGTGTAGCTCGCCTAGTGCTCCGAATTTACTTTGTACTGACGTTCGCAAGCGTCTCGAACTAACTGCTGATAACTGTGTACGTGGAGTAGGGAACGACGAGTGCGCACCTAAAAATTGTTACAGTTACTACTCGCTGCTTTTGAACACAGACGCATACAAGCAGGCCAACAGGCAGGCAGCCGGACATACATACATCTACGTCAACAAACACGCTTGTACATTTTTTATGTATTTTTGTACGTAATTTTGCTGTGTGTTTTGTGTGTGTGTTTTAACTATAACGCTCGCATACTTTTAGGCGCACGAGCGCTCTCTGAGTTTATCGGCAAGTCGCCTAGTGCCCACTCGCAGAGTTAGCGCATTTTTTCGTTCATGAATTTCAATGAAATATGAATGTATGGGTTTCTTACATATAAATAAAGATTATTACATAGGAATATGTAAAATAATAGAAATATTAGTCGAGTAGCTTTGTTAGCGAGCGCCAAAAGAATACTCGCTAAAATTACAAAATACATATTATGCAACAAATAAGTGTCTAGAATTATATTACTTTAACAATAAATTGAAGTAATCATATTAAATAAAGTTAAAAAAAAAATCAGAAGATTTTCAAAAAAAAGAAAGCTATAAATAAAAACTGTGGAATTAAAAAAAAAGAGGGAAAATTTTCTTCCGTTGAGTGTGCTTGTTTCACTCGCTTAGAAAGAAAATGCACACATTAGTTCGATTTCCACCAATTTTCCCTCCTTCTCACGTCTAAACTGTTTTGCAATCTGGCACAGGCGTTGTAAGCAGAAAATAAATTTAGACTTGCTGCCTGCTCAGATCAAGCTATCTGGATCAAAAGCTACACAACGCAGTCTCTTGTATTCATTTACTCTTACTCTTTTACTGATTTTTGTATGATCCTTTCAGCAGAATTTGCGGACATTTCAGAAATCAATTCTTGATGGATAAAAACTCTAACAGATTAATTGAAAACTCCCTAGGTAAACATTTTTTTGGCAAAATTCGACCCTCCAACTTTTCGATACCATTTTTGTAGTACGATTTATTCTTTGATTCAAAATATGTCTCAGTTTCGGCGATAACCTCGTCTTTCGTCCAAAGTTTCTTCCCAGCGAGTATTCTTCTGAAATCAGAGAACAAGAAATAGTCGCCGAAGACCAGATCTGGAGAATATGGTGTATGCGGAAGCAATTCGAAGTCCTATTTAGGGCACAGTTCATCGGCTGGGTGAAACACCACTTCCTTTTTCTTCAAATGCGGTCATTTTCCGGCGATTTCGTCCTTCAAACGATCCAATAACGCCATGTAATAGTCGCTTGTTTCAAGGTAATCAATAAAAACTATTCCATGCACAACCCAAAATACGGATGACATAACCTTGCCAGCCGACTTTTGCGTTTTTCCAAGTTTTGGAGCGGGTTTGCCGTGTGCAGTCCACTCGGATGACTGTCGTTGGATTTTGGAATAAAATGTTGAAGCCATGTTTCATCCATTGTCACATAACAATGCAAGAACTCGGTTGTATTACGCTCAAACATTTACAAACACTACTCCGAATCATCAACTTGTCGTTGTTTTTGATCAAAAGTGAACTCGCGCGGCAATCACTTTGCACAGAGCTTTCTCATACCCAAATATTCGTGTATGATATGATGTACAGGTTAAGTTGTTATCCTTAAAGTGCATGCTATCTCAAACAACTTCACTTTACGTTCATCCCATCATCATTGGTGGTCTTTTTTGGTGTTTTCTTCGAAACAACCTCTTTTGGGCATCCACTGCTTTCACCGTTCATTTCATTTCATTTCAACTGTATTTTTTCCTTTCAAAAAGCAGTATTTTACCGCTACCCGAAATTTCGTTTTATCATTTTTTTTCACAATAACAAAAGTTGCTTCATTCAAAATGATATACTTGTAAATCAACAAAGGATCCAACAGCTTTTCATATACATACATGGCTTTTGAAGGTTAGGGATGTAGCGCCATTTATGTGTGTTTTATTTTCAGCTTATTTCCAAATTTTGGATAGTTTGGCAATGTATGCTGCACAGAAATTTCACTTCATTCAGAGTCCAAAAAAAAACTTTCGAATCCAAAATTTCTTAGTTTTATTGACAGCACCGTTCTTCTGGTCCTGCCTTATTTCAATGTCAGTCCATTCATTTAATTTTTCTTATTGGTACAGCAAATATTATGCCTTCTTACTAAAAATGACTCAGG
>NC_064304.1:82419145-82444145 GCF_023373825.1 Bactrocera dorsalis
TTATAAATCGGTGACAACATTAAACGAATAATAATAGGTTATGCAAACAGTAAGAAAGTTATAAGAAAGCAGAAAATATTATAGCGTCAAAGATGTAGAAATATCTTTTTACATTACTCTTTGCAAAATTCGAAAACACAGTTTTAGATATTATGAAGATCTATAGTACCCAAAACCCCATACTGGTTTTCCATAAATTCAAAATATTAAGTTCTAACTATTTGAGCTAAACAATAACCTTGACATCCAATATTTCTCCCACATACACGATTTGGCCTTTTTGCGAAGACTTCTCAAATCTGTAATGTTTATTTAAAAATTCTTAATTTTTTTATCCATTTATCTAATCCATTCAATCACTTAAAATATGCTTAGGAAATGACAAATGAAGTTTCCTATAAATTCTAATTTCCACTATTGGCAACACTTCCTCTTACAACAGCTGATTGCTGCCAGAAAAACAATAGAAAATCAAGTTTGTGCAAAATTACGCGCGCAACGCTTTAATAAATTCTCAAATTAGAACGCGAGCTGAGGTATTTTATAGCTAATGTTTATTGTATAGAAATTAAATGTTATTAATTAACAAGATGTCAACAACAAAACCGTGCAATCAACAAAATTGGAAGCATCCAGATGAAGTAGGAAGGTGTATTTTTAGGATTATACGAAATAATGCATGCCAGTTGTCTCCCCTTCATTTAGCTCATAAAATTGCATCGATTGAAGCAAAAGAAAAAGCAGCTGGCCGCACGCTTAAATCAAAACACAAATTTGCCAAGTGTAGAGAAATGCGGACTCGATAAAGAGAGCTTGTTGGAGGCGAAAATAGCGCAGAAGCGAAAGAATCCCTTTGCAATGTAGGAATATATTTGTTTATCACAATTCATCTTATCATAAATATTATTTTCATTTACGCTTATTTAGAAAATCTGACACGAAACGTACACGTACCGACGACACGCCTCTCATTGAAGATGACACGCTCCTCGCTTTTGTCAACACACCACCGCCACAGAAAGATGCATTTGTGCGCGAAACACCCACACGTCCTCCACCAGCCAAGTTGACACTGCAACCATTCGATCCAAAATCATTTGCGGCTATGCTCCATGGCACTGCGGTGGCCGAAGATGACGAAGCTGCTTTAGAGGAACAGAAATTTACTAAGCATCTACCTATGGATTGGAGTATTAAAACACGTGTGCGCATATTTTGTCGCAGTGAATTACCAACAACTACGCTCAAAACAAGTCAATTGGCTAGCGGATTGACTAGCTTCGTGCGGTGCATTGATCCACAGAATGCGCAGTGCGGTTTAGATATTTCTCCTGCCACACGTTTCAATCAGGCCAGTTACTATTGGCAACATCCTTATCTCCCTTGGATGACGTTATTTCCTCGTAATACCAAAACTAATAACGGTATAGTGCTTGGCGAACGTGAACGCAAATCTTTAGCAGATGATTGGGACTACAGTTTTAGGGGATTATTTCAACTTTTGCGCGCACGTCAGTGTCCTTACTTTTATCTCTGCGCAAATACATTCACAGTGCTTTTTCGTGCAGCTGGCACTGGTGGCTGCGTAGAAACGCATGCTCTTATGTCGCCTAGCACACGCGGTGTGCGTAGCGCTTTACGCCAAGAGGGTATAGAATACTCAATGCCATTGAAAAAGGATAGCGCATTAAATAAGTCTGATGAAGGTAACTTCACAGAAGAGAGTAACAGCGTCGATGCAGCTACTGAAGGTATTCGTAATATATTTTAATTTATTGTGTTTTTACTAACAAACTTTACCAGCAGGAAATATTGGCCGCCCGGCTGACACTTCCAACGAACTGCTAGCAGATGAGGACGAGGAAGATACTGATAATTTTTTGGAAAATCTTGAAGTGAACGATAAAGATTTAAGAAGAATTCAAACCGAGCATGCGCGCAAGCTCAACGTGCAAGAAATGTCCGATGATTTCAGCGAAAACTCGTTATTGCTTATAGAAGGTGTTGAATGTCAAGGATTTTTTAGTTTTCTGCTCAATGCCAAAAGTACAATATCCAATGTTGGAAGATTGGCAGGAATTCCACCTACCCTATTAGCCCCGGTGGCATTCCCCAAAGCTACGATGCAGCAATTAGCAACACGTTCGAGCAAAGTCCGTATGGATGGTGTTGACTACAATAGTATTGAGGTGAAAGGTGTGATATTACCATCTTTCTTACCATACGCCTGCAGTTTGCTAGGCGAAAGTAAAGACACATTTAGCGCAACGCTTGCCACTAACAATAATACGCTGGCGTTTAGTAAAGCAACTCAATGTTTACTGGAGAAGGCTGTAGCTGAAGCAGATGCACAAGAGCAACCGAAAGCAAGCGATGATGAAGCAGCAGGGCAGGTGTTTGGACAAGAAAACTTATCAGACTGTGGTCTGATACCGAGTGTTGTAGAGTGCATGTGCCGTACGGGACAAAATGCCGTCACCCTTTTAGAACGTGTTTGTTACGATAAAGAATACGGCTACGCATGGAGTTGACAAGTATAAAATTGTTCCAAGAACTCAAAAATATGATACTTTCCATAAAGCATATACTCATAGTTAATGTGGCAGCTAATAAAAAAAAATAATTTTCAAAACTCTTTTTAATAAAACCTACAATTTAAAATTACAACTTAATGATCCACTATAATTAATTCATCTATGCTCCAATCCTCATATGAGTGATCTGGCAGGAATCGTCTTATGATAATTGGTATTTTTTTCTGCTTCAATTCCTTCATCGCGATCTGTAGTGGATCGGTTTCACCTTCCAATTCCACCATTATAGGTGCACACATTGCAATTTGTAGCGCACGCGTACCCAATACACGCGCGCGTTCGTATTTCGTCATGTATTTTGTGGTAATACGTTTCGACTTAGGTACACCACCCCCTGCGCTTCCTTGCGCTATAATTTCTATATTATCGGCCTCCTCTTCCTGATTAATATCATCAATGTTGTCCTCCTCGTCAACATCATCGAATTCATCACCACCGACACTGCAAAAACAAAAACAAATTAAAATTCTGAAAGTTCTAAGAGTGCTTGACGGAAACGTGGCTCCATTTCGATATCTCTAAAATTTATTTATTTTTGTGAAGTTTTTATACTTACTCATCATTATCATAATCTCCATCATCCATTTTGTGAGTTAAAAATTAATATTAAGTTTAGTAATAATAAACTGCGAATGTATTTTAAAATTTCACTGCGGCGTGCACGAAAAACGACAAGCGATGTATTTGTTCTTGTTCTTGAACAAATAGCTGTCAGTTTGCAGCTCTGTTCGATTTTGAGCGGAGGTTGCCACCGCCAGTGTTTATTTATAGCAAATATTTATAGTAAATATGCGAATACTTTAAAATAAATTCAACTCATGAATTTGTCTTCCAAGTGCTTTTTGCAAAATGTATTATAAAGCTTAGTTTGCTTTTAATTTCCACTTTATAATATAAAACACTACCACTATAGATGGTATACAAAACATCTCTCTCATTAATAAAAATATTTGCTGTAAAGAAAAAAAATATTACGACTCGTTTAAACCATAAAATTGCCTCCATCCCATGTGGTTGGCAACACATCGTGTAGCCAATTATAATTTCATTACGTTCGGCATTGTTTTTGTTTAGTATTTTCTCGGTAGTGAAATTGAATTGTAGTGTTCGTGATTTCCGTTGTTTTATTAATTTTATAAATTATCGCACTTATTATTATTGTAAACGTTTTAATTAAACAAGTGGCTCTTGAAAAAACTATATTTATGTTTTCATGTACACAACTATTTGGTTATGCTTTTCAAAGTACCTGAAGTGTTAATAAAGAGTAATTCAAATCGGGACTTTTACTCAGTGAAAAAAGTGATTAAGCAACATAATTAGGTGTTAAGGTGGAAAGCACTTTTTACCGCACATTTGCATTTGCTTGCAATTGAGAAAGTGCATAATTTTACAGCAATTAATTAAGGGATATCGGCACAAAAGTACAAGTTCTTACCTCTAAATTCGGCGTAGTATTTGACATATCGACTTTTCTTGAAGTTCTAAAATACTTCAATTTACTTGCCAACACACTACAATACAAATATAAAGCAACAACACAAACAGGAAAAATACATATTATTTTTAAAAGAAACCGGAACAAAGCATATGGTGGACACCTACCGTTCACTGGAGGCGGACACGTTGATGTCCAAAACACCAAAAAGCTATCAAGGTGAATGAAGTGACTTTATTTTATTATATCGCATAACATTTAAGAATATATGTACATACATATGTACTCATTCATGCACATATGCACTTGCGGTATTTAATATTTATATGTAGATGTGTTAAACCGCGATAAAACGAGTTTTATAACAAAGTTCTCCTTGCTGCCAATTATTAAAGTGCTAATGAATTGCAAAATTTGGCGGCGGGGTAAAAAAACCGAATTTCCGTATAAATGGGGTATGTACGGATAGGGGGGCTTCTATAGAGGTGGAATATCCAAAAATCATGTGAAAATAGCTAATATTTTTAAAAATATTCACGTTTAAAAAATCAAAAATTCGCACTAAGAACACATGTTATTTCTCCATGTTTCACAGAATTTTTCACGTTTTTCTTTCACAATAATTAAATATACACTCTTAACATTGAAAATAATATCCCTGGTCGGTCCAAAACCCCGGTGTTCAAAATTCTTCTGTGTCCAAATTCTTCTTCTTTCTGCAATAATAATTAATTATAAATTTTCCTATTATGTATTTCTCATTTTTGCCAATTCACGATCAGACTCGTATATTGCGAATATCGATATTTTTATTTCTTTTTATTTTTCCAATTATTATTATTTTTATAATATGTATTTCTCATTTTTACAAATTTTCTTTCTGACTCGAATATTCGATATTTTAATTTGTTTTTATTTTTCCAATTAATAAAATTAAATAAGGGAGCGTTCAAGTATTACGTAACGCAATTTTTGAAGATTTTTGACCCCCCCCTCCCCCCTCGTAATAGACCGTAACGTTTTTCTATACCCCCCCCTCCCCCTCAATAAACGTTACGTAACAATCATTTTTTATAATTTGCCCTAAAGTCGCAAAAGGTTATAGTTTCTACCTTTGGTTTTAATTTAATTGCCTTTGCGGTCATAATCCATACTAATATTATAAATGCGAAAGTAACTCTGTCTGTTACACTAGTACTAAATAAAATAAGAGATTTTTAATCCGTAACACATTTCTTTATTTTTTTTTATAAATTTTTGCTGTACACACAGTTGTTTCTCTTTCATTCATTCATTCCTTCATATTGTTTTTTTTTTTACTAATAAACCCAACTGAAATTAAACATTATACTCGAAATAAAATCATATTCTTAACAAAATTTAAAAATAATCAATTATGAACCAAGTATCTAAGTAGGTCTATTAAAAACAATTCGATTAAAATTACTGCTCCTCTGTCCACGGGTTTGCTAGCCACTCAGATTCTTTCATCACTGGCATCTGGAGTGCAGACAAGGACGGTTCTGGAATTGTTAAGCCAATTGCATCAACTTCGTCTTCATCGAGCCAGTCAGCATCCTCAGACGATGTGTCATAACTACGCACAATGCAGAGAAACTCATTTGCCCTTCTGGCAGCAAGGCGCTGCGGCCGTACTCTAGTTTCACAATTGTCTTGGACAGTCTTCCCATGCACGTAACGACAGTGCATTTGAACACTCTTGTGAGATGTGAAATAGATCCCACAGGTTGGACAGACTTTTTTCTTTAGGTCGGATTGTACAGATGGACAAAAGAAGTCGTAAGGCATCTGCTTAAACCCTTCTAGAGGAGGTGACAGATCAAGGGACAACCTCACAAGAAGCGGTGAAAACTTGGATGTTCCTTTGTCTAGCAAACTAGGTACTACGAGCTTGCTTGGGGTTTGAAGTATTGGGTAAGGTGGCGGCATGAAAGTATCCGCAAACACAGATTTCAATGCACTTCTCGGTGGCGAACAGCACGATTCATCCGCGCATTTTATAACCTGTAAGAAATATTGCGATTCGCGGACGTGAACGCTATACCACGCCAAATTTGGCTCTGCTGGATCCTGCATGCTATCTTCGGGCTGTCTATACTCCGCCGAAACGTCGTAATTATCAATTTTCATTTCTTTCCACACTTCTGCAAGTGTTTCTCCAGCGTGCTGAAAATTGCGTTTTTCCAAATCAACATCCGTCGTAATTCCTTTGTTGTCGAGATGAGAACCAAAATGTTCATGAGGTAGAATGACGCCTGCCAGTCTTTTGCTGAGGGGAGCCATGCGACGCTCAACTCGGTTATATGCGCTCCGCCCAGGAGCATTAGTCGCTATAAACAGGGCGTCCAAGTTGTATTTTTTAAAGTGTTCAATCGCAAAGTTTTTGACTTTGCGATAACGCGGGTTTTCGTCCGGCCCACCATCTACAAAGATGATGATCACTGGCTTCACGGTGTTCGATTCTGTCATCATTAAGGGTTTGAATGAAGGTTGTGATAAAAGTGATTCGAAATCGTAAGCATGGGTGTTCGCTGTGGAGGATGCATGTTTCCCGCTTCTTATGGATATGTATGTCGGCCCGCTGTACCCAACAGCTTCTTCTTTACCGAAATTGTTAGGTTCCACGTTGACGCCGGCATATACAGAAGGAATAAGTTTGTGCCGCTCTGCCACGACCCAGTCATGATCAGGTAAAAGTATTCTGTATTCCATATGCATTAAAAGAGGGCTCTGACTTTTCACTGCCGGTAAACCTATTGGTACACGTGCCTTATCGTCTTGTGAGAGAACGAATACTTGCTGCGGTCCCAAAAGCGACGCGAGAGATTCCAATGACCTGATTGTGGCAGTGCAAAATTCTCCGTCCTCGTGCTTTTTGTGCATTTCGGTCTGTGGTCTTGCTAACTTTACGGGTACGGTACGTACGTGCCTTTTTCCCTCTTGAGTGTTAGAAACGCGTGGGAGTAAATGAAGATATGTGCCGCTTCGAGAAATTTTGAATCCCATTAACAACAGCCTCTCATGCAGGTCGGACAGAGTGAGACAACTCCTAATCATCTCTGTTCGGCGGCGTTCATCAGCAGCGCTGCCATGAATGGCAATATTAATTATGGTCTCTAGGAGAGCAGGTTGCGAGTCAACTAAAGGGGGCTGTCATAATTACGTTTTAGAAGTAAACTTACCTGTGTAAAATAACTAAGCATTGTTGCTTTCTTCTTCGTAGCCTTCACCTTCAACTGTCATATAACATCATTTATATGTTCTATAAACTTTTCTTTATTTTTTAGTTTTTCTTTAGCCATTTTCCAAATATCGTTGGCATTTTTTTGACACAGTTGCGCTGGCAAGTTAGCATGACAGTCTTTATAGGCCAAGAATAGCTGCTGATGCAAAACTCCCACTTTTGAAGACATTACAGTATTCGAACACTATGAATTCACTTTAATATAGCTATCTGCATAAACATTAACGAATACTGACAACAAAAATCACATTAAATAACGTACAATACAATCTAGGGATTCCCCGTGAAATATAAACGAAAAGGCTTGCCAACTTGCGAGAACAAAAATGACAACCAGACTAATATAATCGGGTTGCCATCTGGTGAGTTTTAATTTATTTATCTATTTTATTATTTAACAAAAGAAACAATGTTACGTAACGTGTTGTAAGAAAGACCCCCCCCGGCCATGTAACGCATCGTAACGTTTTACGAGACCCCCCTCCCCCCCAAATTGCGTTACGTAATACTTGAACGCTCCCTAACGCGTCATACACATTCGTGAATCGGAATTAAAAACGAATTTTTTAAGACAATTCCCGTGAAAATTGGTGCACGTTTTCGGAAAAGCCGCTCTGCCGAACATTTATTACTATTTATATTGCTTATTTGCTTAATAAATTTATACAAGAAAATATCCATATGCATGAATAGAGGAATTTTGCGAAAAAAGAGGAATTTCACGAATTGCCTTATCATCACATGGCAGCGCTCCATTTCGTCGTAATTTTTGGTAAACAAATGAGGTTCAAACAAGCGTAAAATGTAATTTTTAAAATAAAGATTTTTTAGGTAAAAAACCTGTTAAATGTGTAAAATGTGGTTTTATTTAAAAGTTAATAGTGTAAATTAATTAATTTGAAGTGAAAAATGTGAAAAAAGTGCGTTTAATGTGGTGAAATAGCGTCTTGAAATGGTCCAATTTTGCGATTTTTCGGACTTTAAGGTCGAATATCTCGTAAACTAAGCGTTTGCGGACCATATAACCCTATATATTTTTTAATCAGGAGGACTTCCTCTTTCCAACGGTACCTTCAGATCGCGGCGCCAAAGTAATCGGAATTGTGCCGAGCAACGCTTGCAAATCATTGAATTTTATTACCAAAATCAGTGTTCGGTTCGAAATGTGTTTGTTCGACAAATTTTGTTCAGCGATGAGGCTCATTTCTGGTTGAATGGCTACGTAAATAAGCAAAATTGCCGCATTTGGGGTGAAGAGCAACCAGAAGCCGTTCAAGAACTGCCCATGCATCCCGAAAAATGCACTGTTTGGTGTGGTTTGTACGCTGGTGGAATCATTGGACCGTATTTTTTCAAAGATGCTGTTGGACGCAACGTTACGGTGAATGGCGATCGCTATCGTTCGATGCTAACAAACTTTTTGTTGCCAAAAATGGAAGAACTGAACTTGGTTGACATGTGGTTTCAACAAGATGGCGCTACATGCCACACAGCTCGCGATTCTATGGCCATTTTGAGGGAAAACTTCGGACAACAATTCATCTCAAGAAATGGACCCGTAAGTTGGCCACCAAGATCATGCGATTTAACGCCTTTAGACTATTTTTTGTGGGGCTACGTCAAGTCTAAAGTCTACAGAAATAAGCCAGCAACTATTCCAGCTTTGGAAGACAACATTTCCGAAGAAATTCGGGCTATTCCGGCCGAAATGCTCGAAAAAGTTGCCCAAAAATGGACTTTCCGAATGGACCACCTAAGACGCAGCCGCGGTCAACATTTGAATGAAATTATCTTCAAAAAGTAAATGTCATGAACCAATCTAACGTTTCAAATAAAGAACCGATGAGATTTTGCAAATTTTATGCGTTTTTTTTTTAAAAAAGTTATCAAGCTCTTAAAAAATCACCCTTTATTAATTTGGTTTTGCGATGATACATTTTTTCCTTTCCAATGCGAGAAGTATAATATTGAAAATCGAACAATTACTGAGCAAATATAAGCCAAATATAATAATTTTTAGGATTTCCAGTCATTGAGCAGTAAGTAAAATGCAGTACCTACATATGTACATCGGAAACTTACTCAAAGTTTTCTTACAAACACAGATCTGTTTTCTGATTTTCATATGCTATAAACGATTGCCGAATCTCTGGTAGGCAATATCCTTTGCACAACGGTAAAAAAGCAACTTTTCTTACAACTTGTTTTTACTTAATTTTCCACCCATAATTGCCGCATGCCTACTTTTCCATTTCCTTATCTGCTTTCGCTTTTGCTTTTTTCGAAATAAACTAATGAATGCTGATTATTTATACTGCAAATATAAATGTTTGTAAAGGGTGTTTTTTTAAGAGCTTTATAAATTAAAAAAAAAAAAAAAAACGCATAAAATTTGCAAAATCTCATCGGTTCTTTATTTGAAACGTTAGATTGGTTCATGACATTTACTTTTTGAAGATAATTTCATTTAAATGTTGACCGCGGCTGCGTCTTAGGTGGTCCATTCGAAAAGTCCAATTTTGGGCAACTTTTTCGAGCATTTCGGCCGGAATAGCCCGAATTTCTTCGGAAATGTTGTCTTCCAAAGCTGGAATAGTTGCTGGCTTATTTCTGTAGACTTTAGACTTGACGTAGCCCCACAAAAAATAGTCTAAAGGCGTTAAATCGCATGATCTTGGTGGCCAACTTACGGGTCCATTTCTTGAGATGAATTGTTGTCCGAAGTTTTCCCTCAAAATGGCCATAGAATCGCGAGCTGTGTGGCATGTAGCGCCATCTTGTTGAAACCACATGTCAACCAAATTCAGTTCTTCCATTTTTGGCAACAAAAAGTTTGTTAGCATCGAACGATAGCGATCGCCATTCACCGTAACGTTGCGTCCAACAGCATCTTTGAAAAAATACGGTCCAATGATTCCACCAGCGTACAAACCACACCAAACAGTGCATTTTTCGGGATGCATGGGCAGTTCTTGAACGGCTTCTGGTTGCTCTTCACCCCAAATGCGGCAATTTTGCTTATTTACGTAGCCATTCAACCAGAAATGAGCCTCATCGCTGAACAAAATTTGTCCGAAAAAAAAAAAAACCGAACACTGATTTTGGTAATAAAATTCAATGATTTGCAAGCGTTGCTCGTTAGTAAGTCTATTCATGATGAAATGTCAAAGCATACTGAGCATCTTTCTCTTTGACACCATGTCTGAAATCCCACGTGATCTGTCAAATACTAATGCATGAAAATCCTAACCTCAAAAAAATCACCCGTTATATACTGTCCATACAAATGTAAAGCTGTACGCATTACGTGGATTAACGAAGTCAATGCATGCAGGCACGTAAATTGTTCGCTGTCATGTCTGTATGTATTACTTTTATTGTTCTTAATACTGCTTACGAATGCAGGACACAAACCAGAAATTAAACTGCATTGTGCAAAACAAAACACCATCATTAAATGTTTACAAAAAAAAATTCCATGTCACTGAGTGACTAACTGGCATGTGTGTAAATATGTGGAAACATACATATGTACATATGTATGGCGATAAGGTATCTACATAGTATTCTGCGAGAACTTTAGCTTGTGATATCACATAACCACAGTTGGACACTCCGCTTTTACCTGAACTGCCAAATAGCAAAGCGAAACAGTGCAGTATTCTTTGAGTTATTATGAAAATACACATATGTACATACATAAGTACTATATAATATATAGTATATTATGTATGTAAGTTGGGGTATATATGTACATATCATTATCAAATAAGACTTTTGAAATGTTCGGGTGTAGCGCTGAACTACATGTTTATGTATCAACATTTATGACTGTTCTTTTTGTATGATTGAATACATGTTTACAACTGATTGCATAATTTGCCGGGTTGTTCAATTGCACAGGTCATTTTACTTTTTTGCCGCATTAATTAAAAATGATAACTGTTTATTGGCAAAACCTTAGGATTTTAAACTAACTTTGTTTATTTTATTTCCTTATATTTATAGTATTTAATGAATTCATATTTAGCAAGTTTGTTATTAAAATGAGAAACAGGGATGTGAAAACTGTAAATAAATAAAGTAAATACTTGTACATACTAGTGAATACTTTTGACGCTTGCCAAAAAAAAAATTTTATTCTTAAAATAAATAAATTTAATGAAACTAATGAGGTTTGAGAGGAGACCGTCGACAGTCGGGTATATGTAACCCGAACGGACCTGGATCTTTAGCCAGTTATAGATGACAGTCTTCGGCAGAATTCTTCCGATAGAATAGCAACAATATTTGAGAAAAAAATTAGAAAATTTAGACTATAATTTCGTTCAGGCTTAAAACTTATTTGAGTGGAAAAGTATAGAGTTTTTGTATAATATAAACAAGAAAAATGTAGCAAGGAATTGAATTTTGCACTTTTTGTAGGAAAGTTATTGATTAGGCTTCACTACTTCAAATTATATACATAATATTAAATATGTTCAACATTTTCTGGTTCTGTGGTCATATATAAACCAGTTTTAACCAATATTAAACTTTTGTTACACTCATGTTCCATTTTATTCCGAGTTTCATTCATGCCACTGTAAATTTCTGAAAATGTTGTTACGTTAATTTGCATTTCAGGTGACGATATGTACATATAAAGGGTGATTTTTTAAGAGCTTGATAACTTTTTTTAAAAAAAAAACGCATAAAATTTGCAAAATCTCATCGGTTCTTTATTTGAAACGTTAGATTGGTTCATGACATTTACTTTTTGAAGATAATTTCATTTAAATGTTGACCGCGGCTGCGTCTTAGGTGGTCCATTCGGAAAGTCCAATTTTGGGCAACTTTTTCGAGCATTTCGGCCGGAATAGCCCGAATTTCTTCGGAAATGTTGTCTTCCAAAGCTGGAATAGTTGCTGGCTTATTTCTGTAGACTTTAGACTTGACGTAGCCCCACAAAAAATAGTCTAAAGGCGTTAAATCGCATGATCTTGGTGGCCAACTTACGGGTCCATTTCTTGAGATGAATTGTTGTCCGAAGTTTTCTCTCAAAATGGCCATAGAATCGCGAGCTGTGTGGCATGTAGCGCCATCTTGTTGAAACCACATGTCAACCAAGTTCAGTTCTTCCATTTTTGGCAACAAAAAGTTTGTTAGCATCGAACGATAGCGATCGCCATTCACCGTAACGTTGCGTCCAACAGCATCTTTGAAAAAATACGGTCCAATGATTCCACCAGCGTACAAACCACACCAAACAGTGCATTTTTCGGGATGCATGGGCAGTTCTTGAACGGCTTCTGGTTGCTCTTCACCCCAAATGCGGCAATTTTGCTTATTTACGTAGCCATTCAACCAGAAATGAGCCTCATCGCTGAACAAAACACGCGCGCGAAACACATTTCGAACCGAACACTGATTTTGGTAATAAAATTCAATGATTTGCAAGCGTTGCTCGTTAGTAAGTCTATTCATGATGAAATGTCAAAGCATACTGAGCATCTTTCTCTTTGACACCATGTCTGATCCCACGTGATCTGTCAAATACTAATGCATGAAAATCCTAACCTCAAAAAAATCACCCGTATATTATACATTTCTCATAAGTATTCTGCGCAGTCGTTAATCGTTTGAACATAGAATGTCTGGACTTTTATGAACTTTTCATTATCTTATCATTAAAAAATTGCACAGTTTGTGAAGATTATCGATTAGAAAGAAACAAAGAACGTTCCAGGTAGATATGTACATATACAAACCCTGTAGTACGAAGCCCCAGTCCAACTCATCAGTCTATTGGACTGTCTTTTTTTTTGAGGCAAAGAACTATTAATTTTTACTTTTTGATTTTGTGCGGAATGGTAATTGTCCAATTTTGTTCAGAAATATGTCACTCTCATACTAGTTCGATACAAAACTGCGTCAATTTGTATGTTTAGAAAGAGATCTAATTTATATCCAGGCTTTTATTTTTTATTTACAATATTTATTCGCGGAGGTAACTATATTTTCCTACAACAACTTTCAAAATATTGGTTGAAGCCTGAAGATTTCCAGACAAGTAAGATTTTGAGCAGGATAATTGGTATAATTATTTTTATTAATCTATCTTTCTAATCTTTCGTTACAAAAATATTGACTTATCAGAGAATTCTTTTTAGGAGATTTTTCCTGAAAACTGGTTGGTGATTTTCGGACTAGTCTGATCATAGTTAAGACTCTAGTGGTAACCTGCTATTTCCTAACTAGTTTAGTAATTTTATATATGTATGTACATAAATAATATATACATATGTGAATATTAAAACATAAATGAATATTTCCCTTAAAATAAGCAAAAATTGTACCCATTAGATGAGATAAATAGATGAGGATTGCACTGCGACCTCTGGCCTATTGTGCTCTCTGAATTCACAATGACTCACTTAGCCCCAATTGATTAATTCCAATATGCTACTAGGTGCTAGTGAGACCTTGTGGTCCTTATTTGGATACATGGACCCAAGGATAGTCAGCAGGTGTTTTGAAGGTTCAAACTCTCTGACGCAAAACCGGCAATTTGCACAAGAAGCTAGGTCCCATGTTATATGTGTGCTTCTTCAGCTTACAGTGTCCAGTGTAGAATGTGACATATTTAAACCTATTGGAATTGTAACACCCTATTAGCAACTTGGCATGGCGATGCTTGGAGTTGATGCCAGTACCTCTCTCTGCTTACTCCTTCTTCCTTGCGAAGCAGCTCCTTTATAGGCCCACCGCGATGACGGTTTCAGGTCCTACCTTGTTAGTGGATGCTGCGAAGCGGCTGATCCGCTCATCCGCCAGTTCATTCCCGGCTATACCTTTGTGACCGGGCACCCAGATAAGGTGCACTTGGTTACGTTCCGATAGATGGGTCAGCTGTTCTCTATACTCCTGCATCAGTAGCGATATGATCTCGTAGGCAGATATCACTTTAAGTGCCGTTTGACTGTCGCTACGTTGTGTTATATGTTCGTTGCGATGTTTGCGTTAGATGTTTATTTCTACGCAACGACTTATGGCAAAGGCTTCTGGTTGATATATGCTGGGAAAACTTCCCATAGGTATGGAGAGTTTGTGCGCGATCTTGTGACTGCTGCACCATTTCCCTCCGACGTTTCCGAGCCGTTGGTGTATCACTTGATTGTACTATCCCTAAGCAGTAGCTCGAGAGTGGAATCACTCCATTCAGCCTTATTGCTAAGGGTAACTTTGAACTTCTTGGTGAAGTTTACGCTTTTGGTAATGCTGTCCCTTTGGAGAAGAGTCAATGGTATCCCACCACTTACCTCTGCTAAACCCTCCTGTTGTCATTTAAAGCAATATGTGTGTTACCGTCCCATATTAATTATTGATTAAGATTGAGATGACGAGCCTTTACTCTTTGTACATTTAAATCGATACTATGTACTCATATACCCACATACAATCATTGGTACATACACGTGCATACTCATCAAGTTGCGGTATATACCATATGTATATAAATTCATATACCATAATTGCGCCGGTGCCCACATTGCATTTCTTTCTAAGGTTAGCGGCGCTACTTCGCAGACAACACGCTGTCACTTTCTTTTTGTTCAATGAACTTGTTCTTTCGGCTTTCAAGCGTTTCAGCATTTCTTAATTTTTTAGGTTCGTTTTTGTGTTAACTTTTTACCAGAACTTTAAAAATTGTCTTGAAGTAAAATTGCTGAGTTAATATGTACACAACTATATTAATATGAAAGAAAAATTAATAATAATTTATGTATAATATTCACTTTCTTCACAAAAATTTTAAGAGTTTATTTTTTACAATTTTTGATTTAAAATAAATAATTTTTAACTCATAACGTCGAAATCAACTGTTTTACTTTGTTTTTAAGATTCAAAAATAAAATTTTCAAAAAATCCAATCATTGAAAATATGTTTTTTGAGTGATAACTAATAATAATACAAGATTGTAAATCATACATAGTCATCAAAATGTAAACAAGAAATTCATGAGAAAACATAGAAAAGCTTATTTGGCGTTACGGAAAAATATATTTATACTCGTAAGAAGACCTTTTTGGGGTAGTGTAATAATCACAAAAGTCATTACGCAACGAAAGTAATATTAATATGTGAGGAACAACATTTTATAATTGTCATATTTTTTCTAGGTCAAATCAAAAAAGAAAAATTTTTTCCAAAAATATTAAGTACATATTAATGCTTCAAAACAAAACCTAACTTATCGCTTTATTTGATGACCCTACTAGCTCTTTAAGCTATAAATAATATTTCAAGTGTATAAAATACTTTATTTTTAATTTGTAAATATCGCTTATCACATACAAGTGCAACCGGATTTACGTTGAAAATTTATCAGTTTTAATTTAATTATTATTTCTTAATTAAGGGGAACGATCTTATCATTTTTTGTGCTTATAACTACACTAAATATAAATGTATACATATACATATACAAGCCCATGGACATATAAATAGCACACATCTGAATCCCAAATTAATTTTTTTTTTTTTTAATCCTAAAGTAGCTGAACAATAAAAATTTGCTATGTATCTACTTGTCACTGTTATGAGGTTCATTTCCCTGCAAAAAAATACTGTTTATTTTCTATTAAATTTTGTACGCGACAATTTTATTGCGTATAGTGTTGATTTATAAATAGCACATTTTTAAGTTCATAGTTTTTTTTTTTTAATTTTGTGTGAGGTTTCGCATATTTTTAATTTAACTCTGCGAATATATAATTATTTCATCGATATTTCGTTAAAATGAGAAGAAAAAAAACATGCCACGTCGGAAAAGGGAGTACTTATATCTAATATGAGCAAAAAATGAAAAGGTCCTGCCAAAATTGCTAAAATAATACATTGCTCTCCAAAAATGTTATAAAATGCTCTTTATGCAACAAAACAGACCCACCTTGTGTCAATAAAAAGATACCAAGAAAACCAGGACCACGTAAAACCAATATTAGTGTTGACAAGTGCATAGTACGGAAGAGCAAAGCGGATCCTTTCAAGTCAACCAGAGAAATTATGATCGAAATTAATGACGAATATGGTGTGGACGTGTCCAGAAAGCTTGTAGGAAGACGACTCAACGCATCTCAACTTTTTGGACAAATTACCAGCAAGAAACCACTCTTGTCAAAACGCCACATAAAAATTTGACTGGCATTTGGAAAGGGCCACAGAGACAAACCAACACTATTTTGGAAGAAAGTGGTTTTGAGCGACAAAACCATAATAAATAGGAAGGTTCCAGTTGGAAAATCATTTTTACGTCGTCCACAAGGTCAATCCCTTAAACCTAGGTATACCAAAAAAACCATTAAGCACGGCGGCGGAAGTATCATGGTCTGGGTCGTGTTTCCATGGCATGGCATCGTGCCAATTGTTCGAATAAATGGTAAAATGGACCAGTTTTAGTATTTGGATATACTGAAAAATAAAATGTATTTCAATCCATGCCCATAAACTGGACATTTATGCAAGACAATGATCCGAAGCACACCGCAAAGGTAGTAAAGTATGGTCTCGGCAATAAAAAATTTAGAATATATGAGTGGCCTGTGCAAAACCCAGATCTGAAACCAATAGAAAATTCATGGAATGATATAAAGTTCAAAATAGCAAGTAAAAAATTCAAAAATTTTGATGATGTATGGGCTGGAATTGAGGAGCCTTAGTATTCAATCCCAAAGGAACGAAATCAAGAACTGGTGGACACCATGCAGCAAAGATGTGAGCGGGTGCTTAAAAATAATGGATATAGTATAAAATACTAACGAAATGAACAATCTTTTGCAATTTTTAAATAATTTTTATAAATTTTTGTACCTTTTTTTAAATCCCTTTTCAGATTGTGCTATTTATGTGTCCCAGCTTTCATATAGGATATTGATGTTTTCGTCTTTTTTTTGGCGATAATAAAATATCTATTGTTTTAGTGTTATAGTTATATTAAAATGAATAATTTTTAAAATAAAACGCATTCCTCTTTAAATCCGTAAGTGATAAACCTAAGGAATAAATACATGTTTTCTTATTTGATGACCAAGTGTGCTATTTATGTGTCCATGGCTGTATATGTACATACTATGTGAAGCATAAATACCTCAAGTGAAATCAAACTACTTTGCAACTAGTTGAACCACAAGCCCAACTAGTCCGACAACCTCATTTTAGGCATAAAACTGATACACTTTTATATTTGAATGCTATCCGAGTTGCCAAATGTCAGTTACATATTAGTTCTACTCTGTATTAGTTTCTACTCTATTACATTATCACAGCTGATATAGAAACCACAAAGATAAAAAAAATTAAACAAATTAAAAGCAATGCAACTGAATTCGCCTGGCATTCCACTACCCAAATCGAAAAATGCGTCCATTATTCCCAATGACAAATATTTAAAACAAGACGACTTTCATAACAAAATACAACATTACAATGTTTTTTTTAAATGAATTTTAAACGTTGTAAATTTTTTAAACACAAAAACAGCTGTTTTATAATTCTCCAACTGCAGTGATTACAATCTAACCTAGCGAATATACATATGTATTAAATGTAAGCTAATCACTTCAAGTTTTTGTCGGTACATGGTATTACACCTAAACTGAGATTGTTACACAAATTTCCTGTCGATACTGCATTAACATATATGAATAGGGGTTTCACATAGTCTCATAAAGTTATAAGTTAGAACGATCCGAACACATAGCGTTCAGAGTTGTATTTGCGTAAACTTATTTTAGTATGCAATGCAACAACAAATTTTTGAAACTAGTATAAAAATGTATGTACGATTTTATGATTTTACGATGCTTTATGACACCTTGTGAGTACCCCAATAGATAATATTTGTATACAAGTATGTAAATATATGTACATTTACCGTGCACAAATTTAAAGTGCTTAGTACCACAAAACGACACCATTAAACGACAAACGCCAATTTAGATTCGCAAACGCTTGATTGCGGACATGATGGCACGAAGCATTCTCGCCCGCTAATTTGTTGTTGTTATTCTTTCTATCTCCTAATTTGAAATATTATACTTTTACGAGCGGTGTATATACGTGATTGAGTGCAATTGGCTACATTCTGTGGAAAAGGAATACTCGTAAATGGCAACACTTTCGCGTATTTCATTTTTGTTTTTATTAATTTCGCCAAAATTGTGTTGGTTTGTAAACAAAGCAGGCATTTATGCAAATTTCAGCAAACAGTAAGTTTTCAAGCAAAATTATAAATGTTTTTCCAACATTGATTCATATGCACTAAGGCAGCCCATATTCGGATGTCCTGTAGACAGTTACTTTTTCTTCTAGACATACTTATATTGAGACTCAATTTAATTATTTCCACATTTTAAAGATGAATGCACTAATCAATCTTACCTGTGGTTGTTTATCCTATCTTAAGAAAAAAGGAAAGCTGAACTAATATTGCTAAATATAATTCTAAATAAAGTAACAATGCTAACACAAACAATTAGTTCTTGTTTGAATAATTATACTTTACCGTATTTTTTTTTTTCAAATTGACAACTGACAATTTGGCCCTCATTCTTCATACTTGTCTAATTGAAAAGCTACTTATAACTTCTAACAATGAGGCAATCTAGGTTAGGTCAGGTTCGATGCTGATCCAGAGATCGCACTTGGACTACTATATGCAGACGCTAAAAATATAACTGGTGTAATCGATTCTATTAGTCCGCAATACAAATTTGCTGAACCCTCTCATGCCCGAATTAAAATGGGCGGAGCTAAAACATTTTTAGGACAGATATATGTATGTTAGTCTTAACTCAAGTATGAAATGATAAAAACTTCAAACTTATTATAAAATTATTATAAACAATCTAAACATTTTTCCAGTGACTTATTTTTTTAATAACTATCTTACCTTTATTTATTTATGCTGTTCCCTTGGTTTTACAATAAAACAGCTATTTTCATCCTTTTACACACTTTTTGCGTAAACGCCTTTCTTCGCGATTTTGACAATTTCACTCTACGAAAAACGCTTACCTAATGAACCCTTGCCCTATAGGCAACATCTGTCATGAAAGGGTTAAGCGTTTAATTTCTATTCCTAACCGCTTGGTGGGATATCTGAATGTGTGAGCTGCCAAGTTTCTAAGTCTTGATCTTGCAAATGCGCGACAAACAAGTCGTCTACCATAAAATTTCTGCAGGTGATATCCGGTAAGATTTTTTAAACAGCTTTGAACCCACAGTTAGTGATCAAAGAATCTAACTAACGCTCTCATTTTAATAACAAAAAATTAGTATTCAATATTTCCAAAATAAATTCAATTACGAAACAGAAACTCTATAATCTTAAAAATATTTCACATGACGAGCTCGAATTTACAATAAAATGTTTAATATTTGATGATCTGATTAGCCGATCTGAACAAATTATATAACAGAACAATTAGGAAAGGACTAAGTTCTGCCAGTATTAAAGCCGAAAAAATACCTACAGGTGCATAAGGCCCGTTTTCACTTGATTTTATCCATTTTAGCCATGACTGTTATTAAAAAGACACATGCTCTCTCAATTTTGTTAAGTATAAAGTTAACCGGAAGTTCAAAAATCTCTTCATTATGGTTATGGGTGCTCAGGTTATTATTGTTCCAATTCAACCCATTTGTGACATAAAGGCTATTAAAAAAAATTTTGTCCGAATTTATGTAATATATCTCACAGATTGATCGATAGTAGTTTTGGTATTAAGTTGGCAATGGGAACTATGATCTTATAAATACAAAAAATGAAGAAACTACAAGCATTTCTTAAATTGTTTATTTTCATATTTCAAAAAATACATAAACATTTCTGTGTATAATATTATTTATAAATATTGCTTGTTTATCGCAGTCTAACAAAGATAAAAGTTGCAATTAATTATTTTTAATGTTTTGCGTATCTGAGTGCCCACTTAAGAGAAGCGTTCTGTGTGCCCAGGTACGTTTTTGTGTTTTTTACTACTTGTATATACTGCCAAAACCATACATTCATGTACATATAACTACAAGTATTATTGGGTAAAGCAAAGTAACAACCCAAGGCTGCCTTTTATATTTGGAGAGTAGAGTTCAAAAATAAACTTTATTCATCAAAAATCACTTTATTGTTTTTGAAAATATTCTTCATTAAGATCTATACATTTTTGCATGCGTTTGAAGCAATTGTCGAAACCATTTTCTCTCTTAGTTTATCTTTTACGTACGAGAACAAAAACAAGTTTTTCGGTTCCAAACAAGGACTATACAGTGAAACTCAAATAGTTTATTTGAGTAATCAAAAATGCTGTTGTTTCAGTGGATGTGTGAGAGCTCGCATTGTCGTGGTGAAGAGTGATACGCCGTCCGACGTCAGTTTCCGTACCAACAACTGATTTTGGTCGGCTTTCAGGAAGTTCGTCTTGTAATGAGCTATGAACTCGATTTAATTCACCATACAATTGATAAACAATGGTCTTTTATGGAGCTTCATCGTTCTTCGATGTACTGTTGCTGAGTTAATTCACGTCGAAAGTTGTAAAAAATAATTGTGCGAAAATGTGCGTGATATAATTCCGTATTTTGGCCGAGATGAACATTTCAAGTTACTGTAAGCCACACAAATAGTGATCGTATGTCAAAACGTTCTGTGTATGTATAAGCTTAGTATCCAGCTCTCAAGAAATGTATAAACTTCATATAAAAAAATGCTTAAGAAATGGCCAAGAAAATTTCGATGCAGATGGCACTACTAGGGTTGCCAAATCCCAACCTACGTATAGATTGTTTTTTATTTCTCACAATAAATTGAAAATTATTCCTTAAATTATCGGAAAGTATATAACTAATATTATTCGAAGTATTCAACTCATGTTTAGACATAATTCTCTACTCTTAAATATCCCAAGATTTCTTGTAGCCTCAAACTATTAAAAATGTCAAAAACGAATATCATCCATTCTATTTTTGTGAAGTGCAGGTGAGAGGAAGTAACTGTAAAATTAAGTAAATATTTATTTTTTATTTAAATTTTTCGGAAAAAATGCTTTTTGAACATTTGGATAGTATGTTAATACACGTAGGCCCTTTATGTAACATACCAACTCCTCGGAATCGGTGCTTGATTTTGAAGTTTTCGAAATGTTTCCTTAAATTTCATAACCAAAAGCAGATTTCTAAGAAATTTCAATAATTGCCCAAAGTTGTTTTAAAGGATACTGTTAAACCACAACTAAATGAAATTTCTAAATAATAAGGCCGCAAAAGGCAAGTATCTCTATAAAAATCGCTCTTACTTTCCAAGTAACGGTAGTTTTCAAAGAAGTTCAGCAAGCAAATCTTCTTAATTGCTTTGAAGGTCCAAGCAAGCTTTTCACGCACACTTTTGTGAGTCACTGTGCTTACACTTGTGTAAGGCATTTAAATGGTGCCAATTGAGCTAAGAATCAAAATGTGAAAATTCTGAAAGCAAAACATACGATTATTTCTCAAATGTGTTTATTTAACAAATTCCTTTCTGATGGTGCAGAACGATAAGAAAAATAGAGGCGAAGCTGAATATTTTCACTTCATTTACTTATTGGGGGAAACTCAAATACCAAATCAGCATCAACTCATCGGCTGTGGTTTTGAGCAGGAAAACAAAGATTGCATTCATCTGAAATCCCTTGAAATAATGGGAGGGTGCACACTGTGTACATACATATGCATGTATGTATGTATATGTGTGCTCTCATTGACTTAGATGTGCAGTTCGATGATTAGTATTTCATTTATATTGATTTATTGACATTACGATGATTACACGTGCATACCTATACATACATATATACATATATACGTACATTCTGTCAAGAAAGTGTCGGGAATTTATAAATAAAACGAAAATTTTACAATCATCATCCAAATTTATTTTATCGCCTTCAAAGTAACATCAATTTAAAGCGATGCACATGTGCCAACGCTTCTCCCAATCGTCAAAACATTTTGTTATAGGCACTTTGCGGTACGGCCTTCTACTCTCGCGTCGAATTTGTTTTGATGTCTTTAATTGAGTCGAAGCGTGTTCCCCGAAGTGGATATTTCAGTGTGAAGAAAGGTAAAAGTCACATGGAGCTAAATCAGGGAGATTCGGTACTTGTTCAATTATATTTGTTGAGTGTTTGGACAAAATTTAACACAAATATGTACGTTAAAAAATTTTGTAAAATTCGACAAACAAAACGACTGACATAAACAGCTGCTGTAAACACACTGGTTGACAGATCGCGCTAATTTTTGGCACCATAATTAAGGACAGTTATACCAACCCCAAAAAAAAAAACATTTACCAATATTCCATATAAGCGGGAGATGAGAGGGGGAAATGAAGAATTCCCGATACTTTCTTGACAGAATGTATGTATGTATAGTATGTACATATACATATGTACATATGTATGTATGTATCTGTATACACCATGTATCATTACCAATATTTCGCAGTATTCGTCAAGAAAAATATATATGTATATATGTATGTATATAGCACTTTAAAAGTCACATTCAAAGTGATTAACTTTAATACAGAAATCACTTAGCACTGCGCTGCTTTATTTTCTGTTTACCCTACGTTGTTTACCTTATGGGGGTACAAGGTGAATTAGTGGTTCTTCCGCTCTGCGAATAGCTTAACGACTGCGTAAATACTATTAGAAACGCAAAAACAAATTTGAGTTTTATGGAGACACATACATAAACATATATGTATTGAATATACTTTCCTACAAGTATCTATAACTTAATGAGTATCAGCAAATTTCAATTAGCTTAGATAAAAATATTAATAACATGTTTTAATCAATAAATGACGATAAATATTTCATTAACATTGATATGTTGCATCACTTATTCATCTCTAGGTAAAGATTCTAATACTCGTACTTTATCAAGTAAGCTTGAATCAAATTTTAGAAAAGAACATATTTTATCGATTGATATCGATAAAAATGTCATTAATATTGATATGTTACCTCACTCACTCAACTCTATGTTAAAACGTTTAAATTTGATTAACTAAGCTTGAATAAAATATTATAAAAACATATTTTATCGATAAATATCGATAAAATGTCATTAATATCGATATATTAATGTGAGGACAATAGACCGTAGGTCGCGGTGCAATCCTCATTTACTGGAGTTAAATAAATATTTTTTAGCTGCGAAAATGAAATTGACACTTTGCCTAAATTTCACACTAATGCGACAGTTACATATGTATGTGTCATGTTGAGCTCGAGCTTCACACAAAGGGGATTGTACCGACCTAGAAAAATACTTTTGCTGATTCTATTTACTCGCATAGTGTCAATGCCCAGTCCGGTTGCTCAAGAAAACACAGAGAACAAAGGCGAACGATATTTGCATAGCTGATATTTTCAAGATCAACTGGTTTTTAAGATTATTCTGTACTAAGTTATAAATATTTACAGATGTTCCAAGTGAATAGGAGTGCAATAAGAAATATTGGAGTTACGTTCAGCTTAAAATATGTAATTTTCATGTGGAATATATTCACGAAAGAAAAACGGTATGCAAAAACGAAATAATAATAATATAAAAATGTATTAAGTCCACCCCTCTTATCTTCGACCGCTTTATCATAGTTACGCCAGTCTGGGCAAGTCGTAAGTGCCTTCGCGCATCGCCGTCGAAGGTGAACGATTTTGTACTTGAACTTGACAATAATGGTTGCTTCATCGTCTTCGTACTTTGTATTTATGTATATCATCTATTAAATCTTTCATATGCATGTGTATATAGTATATATGTATGTATATATTTTTTGCTGTGAAGATTTGCATTTTCAAGACGCTTATCGCTGCTTACAAAATGCGGAACTTTAAACTTTGCACTTTTTCTAAAGCTAAAGACAATTATTAAGTCTCTGCTACTACTCAAGGGGGTCTTAATTAAATAATTATATATACATACATATGTACTCATATATACATCCATATGTACAGATGAATAGCACTCAAGTGGAAGTCGTGTCGAGTTTTGCCTTCGTTGCTTTGCGCTTTTTGGGTTTTTGCCGGCTGTCGCGTGCGCTTTGTAGGACGCAGCTTTGAAATTAATGACTCGCAACAATTGGTGTCAGTACTCCTCGGAATGTGCAGACTTGAGTTAACAAGTAATCAACGTGATTTCGCCACCCACAAATTACTTTCGTGCCTAGTTATAATTATAAGCACACGAGGTTGCAGCAACAAGTGCTTTTATTATGAGACAAGTTTGAATTCTATATTGGCAACTCTTTGGCCTTTTACATAACACGTGATATCTTTGTAACAACCAGAAGGAAACGTCGGAGTGCCTATAAAGCGGTAATGTAAATGACCACCGTGTCGGCTGATTCAATTTAGCCAGGTATCTTTATCTGTCCGTCGGTATATAGGCGAACTAGTCCATTAGATTTTGAGATATCGATCCGAAACTTAATACACGTCCTTTTCTCTCCAGGAAGCTCCTCATTTGTCGGAACCGCTGATATTTGATCATTATAGATCAGATCTAAATCAAAGGGTTGTTTTCGAAGTGTACAGCATGCTTTATAATCTTTTCAAAACCCCCAACAAAAAACTTGTATACTCCAAAACACAAGCTATTCGGACGACTATGCC